>NW_024962252.1:63554639-63723661 GCF_019238085.1 Lagopus leucura | reverse complement strand
TTTAACTAGAGGCTTGGGCTGAGCTGAATTAGGCACGTGCATTAGGAGGGGAATGGAAGTGATGTTAATACTGATGTTGGGCTATGACTTGGAGAAAAAGGCTGAGTAACAACAACAACACAATTTTGGCTTCACTCCGAAGCATCCTGATTTTAAAATCAAATAACAAATGTACCTGAAAGTAGAATGCCTTTTTCTCCAACTACAGTGTCAAACCCTTTTGGAAAATCTCTGATAAAATGAGCAGCATTTGCTATTTCAGCAACTTTCTGAATCTCCTCTGCAGTCACGGTAGATGGATCTTCTGCACCATAGGCAATGTTTTCAGCAATAGAGCAGGAGAACAGAATTGGTTCCTGACAAATTCAAAAACATAACTAACATGTTACATCTGTAATTACAAGCACACATCATCTGGATTTCAAAAAACATGAATTCTAATTATAAGACCCAGCACTAATCCATTGCATATCCCTATAAAAGAATATTCGTGCTAAAGTTAGTTGAAATAGATAAAAAGAAAAAACACAGAACAATCCAAATTTTCCTAATATTCTAACAGGCAAGGGACATGTGTGTCTTAAAAACAATCTGTTTGTTAAGATGTCACTGAACATCTCCCCATACTTCCCAAGTGAGGGAGCTGCTAGGAAAGGGGCACTCCATGACGAAGCACCAACAGAGCTGTATTTTCATGATTTCCTAATGGAATTGCGCTTGCCAGGAAACAACACTGAACACAAGTCATTTTGCATATGGCTGCGCAAAATGTGATTGGGCAACTGCCATTAATACGTCACGTTGTTATATTTTGTGTTACTTTCTTCAACAGACCACAATAAACATGGAGGTACTGGTATCTGTATGATTTGCAACAGTGTTTCCCAGGCTGCATATGGAGACTTTTCTTTTAAGCAAACACACTGTATCACTGTAATTCTGTAAGAACAGACTACAGAATAACGGGACTAGCTCTGAATGCTCATGCTAAGAGTAAAACATTCACATCAGCAGTTAAGGTGAGATGGAGGAACTTTACTGAGAAGTAAGATTACGCAGTTCTACAAAGAAGAGAAGTGAGGCCCAGCAAGTTGCTTAGAGAAAACTATTACATTCACTTAGGAATTTTTTCCTCCTTACCTGACTCACTGTTCCAATCTTTGCCCTGAACCATAGTGGATTTAACTGACGAATGTCAAAGCCATCAACAGTGATAGTACCTTAAAGTAAAGAAACAGTAAAGTCAGGGGTGTTCTGACTTGCACTGAAGAGGCAAAATAAACAGCTGAGAACAAGGACCCCTGGATGCACACATCCCAGGATGCTGTCACAGCAGATCAGAGACGCAAAGCGATGCAGGCACCACCACACGCCGATCACATAGCCCAAAGGGAAGCACACTTGCACCGATGAGATGGTCCCATCAGGACCTCAGTGCAGGAACCTCAGATGTTTATAAGGTGTATCAGAGACACAAAGCATCACTTGTCAAATCAGAACAACACGCAAAACATACCTGCGATAGGATCATACAGTCTTAGTAGAAGGGATACAATAGTTGATTTCCCTGCGCCACTCGAGCCAACCAAAGCCATCACAGAGCCAGCTGGAATGGAGAGGCTGAAATCTTTGAAAATGGATGTTTCTGGACGTGTTGGATAAGCAAACTCAACGTTCTTGAATTCTAAAGCACCTCTGAATGTGTCTTTGCCTAATGTGATTCCCTCTATATGAGGAAATAAAACAGAAACATATGAACAGATGTTAAAACCAGCTCAAACCTCCCAGAACCTACTTAATAGACAGTCAATAGAAGTTATATCTCTGCACATGAAGCCTAGGGATAGCTGGAAGCCACAACATTAGACGACAGAGGTTATGTTTCAGCCATGATTAAGTCAGTGTGGTACACTGCTCGCTCCTCACTGCAATTTCAGCTTGCTCACCAACGGTGAAGCTTTAGGCTACTACAGCAACAGGGATAATATGTAACAACTTCTGGTATTTATATCTAAAGTGATTATCTGAATTTTTAAACATATTATAAGCAATTTATATTTTATCAGTTTGGAGCAATTAAATAAAATGACACAGTACTGAAGGCCAAAGTCCTCTTGCCATAGATCCGATGCAAAAAGATAAATGCTGCAAATCACTATTGCCCTTTCACTGTGCTACAAAAGTCACCCGAAACAGCCTTCCCTTTGGAGGACAGTAGATCACTTAGAACTGCCATTTAAATCATTAGCTTTTAAGAAAAAGCTAATGGATTTGTGAACAAATGGCCATTTTAAAGACTTTTAAAAGTGGAAAATATAACAAATTCAGGAGAAGGATGCATTCAAAGATCAAGCAAAGGCATAATACACAGGCAACAGACCATAGAAAGTAAGGTTTCAAACTGTGAAATACCACAGCTAGCCACTATGAATGAATGACTGTCAAAATTAAAGGAACTTCTTTCTGGAGCACAGCATTTGTTATAAATAATTATCTTAATATCAGTACTAGAAAAAGCTTATAAGTAGATAACACAAAGACATATCATTACTTCAGGCCCTGCTATATCCCAACAAGAGAGTGGTGAGGTGCTGGAACACCCAGAGAGGCTATGGGTGCTTCATCTCTGGAGGTGTTCAAGGCCAGGTTGGATGGGGCCCTGGGCAGCCTTGTCTGGTATTAAATGGGGAGGTTGGCGGCCTGCATGCAGCAGGGGGGCTGGAGTTTGATGATCCTTCAGGTCCCTTCCAACCCAAGTCATTCCATGATTCTATGAAGGTATGCCCACACAAAGTACAGTAATTTGACAGTGGTGCAGTGTTCTCAACAGATAGTCTCATGAGCTTCTGACCAGTTTTGTGAAAATGGACAGCACCACAGACTCAAGTAGCGTTCAGCTAAAGCCATGTGACTCCAGACCATTCATTCTTTTTAGATGTAACCCCAAACCAGCTACAGCACATGGCAACACGCATCCCTGATAAACAGGTATCTGAGGGAAGGAACAAAGACACCAATCAATATTCACTAGCTCTGCTGTTCATAGAACAAACTACTGATTTTGCTTCTCTTTTTCCCAGCTTTCCTCCTCTTCTCCAGGCTTTACACTTTAATGGGAGTAGCACAGAAATTGTAGAGGTAAGAGCATGGTATTTCAGGCTCCTTCCTTGACTTTAATCTATGGACACACACACATAACTTGTTAGGTAAAGCACTACAGCCTGTAAATGCCTCTTTGGGAAAAGAAACTGTATGCTAGCAGCACAATTCTTAATACATCAAATTAACAAGTAATTGCTTATCTTTATTGTCAGTTCCAATCATTGCATAGTCTATAACATTACCTGAAATACCAAAATCTACTTCAGTAAACAAAGTCTGCTACCACAAGTTATTCCTCTACATACTCCTTGCAAAAATATCTAAAAGCTATATGCAGGGTTGTGCTCATTTTGTGTTTGGATCACAAAAGGTGGTGAAAAAAACTCCCATCACCATTAGTTCTTGACATATGTGTTGTCACCATAAATAATTGTTTACTGAGACAAAGGTCTGCTTTCTTCATTAGTTAGTTTACAATGAAAGAACACTTAAAAGAAACTTTCTGTAAGCCTATGCAAAGTCGATGTCTGAGACTTCGTCCAATTTATTTTTGGCCTACACAGTAAGTATCATTTTCTGTATGTCACTATTAGTATAACTAAACAACTCAGTATTTTCAGTGGGAAAGCCAATACTACTGCTTATGCTGTTCTGATGCCAACCATAAAGTAGTCATCCGCTGAAATTATCCAAATAAAAATAAAATACAATAAATCACATCCAAATGATGATTAAATCAGCAGTCGCACTGGATCTACAAAGGACACAGCACACTGCAGTGAGCTCTAGATTGTTCCTCATGGTGTGAAGTTTATGCTAACTTCACTGATAAAGACAAAAGCATGCAGCTCTCCCTTCATTAGCCAGCTGGTAGTTACCTTTTGGACAGATGGCTTCGATTCTAAGTCTCTATCTCCATCCATTGGAGACAGTATTACTTTTCCCTGTCTATATAGTAGAGTCTATACACATTGAAAAGTGTCCTACAGACATATTTGCAGCTGTAAAGAGAAATGAGACAAAAAGCCAGACTGTGCCTTAGTATCAGCCAGATTAAAAACCCTGGTAACTCCAACAGTAGGAGACAGGAGCAAATAAATAAATAACTAAATAAATTTAAGTGGAGTATTTAAAAAATAACCCTCAGAATCAATCGATTCAAAACTAAAACTCCATTCTCTATGCCATAGCTCACTCAAAAAAAAAAAACAAAAAACTATTATGTTTGTTGAATGCGCTTTTCTAGTCTTCTTAAAGTAACCCTTACAAAGTTCATTAACTAGAGAACCATATAAAGATTGGAGGGTAAGAAAGAGGGTAAGCTGTCTTGAATTCTGCCCCACTGCATTTACTAACAGCATGCAGAGCTGGTCAAAACTTATATATGACTTTCGATTAATGGGATACAGTTCATGAAAAAAAGAAATAGCAATTCACACCAAGTATCTTCTATAAGCAACTCACTGAACTACTTTAAGAAATGCAAATGCTGATTTTATCCAAAATATATTCAACACTGGAGGGCACTGTCTGGCTTCCAAACACTACAACTGCAAATTGAGTTGCTGACAAAATTTTTAGTTACAAGGTCAAAAGGCAGATTTATAGATTGTGTTTGCGTATCTTCTTTCGGGGATCTGACAACTACGTGACCAAGGTACCCTTTATAAAAGCTAACGCCTCTCAAAGGCAAGCAACTTTTTCTGTAAAACTACTGATAAAATAGATGTGCTTTCAGACACAGCAGATCTATCTTTAGGCTTAAAGCAGCCCACGAGAAAAATCATGTGAATGACTGAATTGCCACAAAAACTGCCTGGTTTTCCTCACACTTCCATCAATGTCAAACTTGATTCATCAAAGACATTACCTTCCCTTCAAACCCTTTCCCTTCCCCCCCCCACCCCCGCCCAGTAGCTTAAAACACTGCAGCAACATCAAAAATATTACATGCCTGTAACCAGGGCCAACACCACACATGTCAGCTTAGGAGGCTGCTCACACACAGAGGCCCATAACTCCCTTACCCATGGTGAATTAGGTAAGCTGTATACCAGAATGGTTCCTGCCCCTTCAAAATGGGCAGTGCTACCTGGAGGAAAAGGGTGGAAATCATTCCAAAAGCCACACCTGCTGTACCTACACATCCCATGTACTCCTAAAGATTCTCCACCTCTGCTCCACCTTTTCCTTCCTTTCATTCCTGTCATATCTCAGCCCCACTCTTATACCAGAAGAGCTAAAAACATGTAATTTGACACATGCTGCTGAAATGCCTCAAACTGTTTGTGCTTGCAACTTAGATTTCAAATGCCTTATCAAAGAACCATATTTCACTAGACCAATGTGAATTGTCTGCAGAAACTTGAGATATTCTTAAGGTGAAACACCTGGTTTTGAAAGCTTCTTTTTTCAGACTGCTTGATTTCATAAACATTAGAGAGGTACATGGTAAGTCTTTCAGTGTAAACACGAAATACAGCCATCTCATACAGAGCTCTTCCCTCTACTTTTTCTCCCTTCTACTCTTAACTGTAAACAGAACGCAAGAGAAAGTGGTGCTGACATCAAAGCAAGGAGCTAGAAATGAGCATGTCTTCAGTCAAATCACTTCCAAAGTTACAATATTTAAAGGAATATCCTGAATTAATTAAGAGGGAAAAAAAAAGGATAAAGCAAAACAAAAAATTTGAGCATCTAAAATTTCTGGTTCAAGGAAATTTCTGTTTCAGAGTTGGGAGAAGGCTGAAAAGTTAGCACTATAAGTTCTTTCTGAAAAAGATGCTTTCTGAAAAAGATACATTTAAGCAGTACCAACCTTCAGTACTTCTGAAGTGTAGAGAAAATCAATCTATGAACAATAACGAAACAAGGACCCACCATTAAATGGAAGTTGGGGCTTCCTCTCAATCAATTCCCACAGACGTCCACCAGCACCTAATCCTTTCATTAATTCAGAATAAAAGGAACTTAGACCTAAGCAAAAAGAAGAACAGCGTTATGCATCTGTATCAAATGGAAGACATTAGTAGGCATCAACTTTGCACTTCACCAGCATCAAAGCATCAGATACATGCAGGGGATCTTTAACTCCAACACACTATCAGACCTGCTGGTTTGAGTCCTATTTAGTCTCAGCAGAGAGCTACCAATGACTCTTTTTTGCCATTTTTGTATCTACAAAAATAAATAAATAAATAAATAAAATCTGAAAATAACACAAGTGTTTTTACACACTAAGCTTGTGTAT
This sequence comes from Lagopus leucura, assembly GCF_019238085.1. Classification (NCBI taxonomy): domain Eukaryota; kingdom Metazoa; phylum Chordata; class Aves; order Galliformes; family Phasianidae; genus Lagopus; species Lagopus leucura. Next base: position 63,717,309 of record NW_024962252.1, on the reverse strand, counting down.
CCTCAAAATCAAAGCACGTCTTTTCCATTCACCTTTTAGCATTAAACTTCAGAGAAACAGCTTTGCATACAAGCAGCTACATTTTCAAAATTTTTCAGCAGAACAGAACACTCTGAATGCCCTTCACTGTCAGACAGCTTTACTGGATGACCCTAAAGGTTCCTTCCATGCCAAACGATTCTATGATTCCCTGCTTGCTGAGTCAGCCACAGGAGAGGGAGGGCACAAAACTAAAGGCTGAGCTGACTGTGCCTATGTAGAGAACTGAAAACGTAAAGCAATGTGACTCCCAAGTCTGCATGCTTCAAAAGTTACTGGGCAAAGAAAAACCTAGGGACAAAGCACGCATGTACTAATGGGTCACAGCTCTTCACAGCCATGTGAACCATACTGGAACCAGCTTGACTGGAAGGTTTTCCAGTTGAAAGAAGCAGACAAACAAACCTGGAACCAAAACTGAGTATGATAAGTATATATCTTAGTAAAGATAAGTGTATATCTGAGTATGATAGTATATATTTTATACTTTATGTAACTATAAAATGTTTTACTTGTTGATTTTTTTGTATGTATTTCAAAATAGAGTTAACCAATTTCAGATTCCCTGAAGACCAACAGAATAAATTCATACAGAATGAAGCACGTTGGCCTAAAAATGCATATAATGTTGAGAATGATCTCAGGAGGGCAGAAAACCCAAGGTATCCTAAAATAAGCTTACTGGCTTATTCTTGCAGAGCAACAAGCCCAGCACAAAGTGTAGATAGGGCTTTTCATCATGTTGTTGCAGAAGACTGTTTGAAAGCTGGCAGTAAAAGGCACAAACCACAGCAAGAAGCTGTCTGCTTGGCAGAAAAAAACAAACCCTCTGCAGCTTACTGCCCTGCATGAAGCTGAAGGTGTCACTCCCACACAGCCCCTTGAAACTGAGACACACACATTTGCAAATCCATAACCATTCATAAACAAGACTGTACAATATGGACAGCAAGTACTAATGAGAACATGTTTTTAATTTTCTTAACCTCTCTTCAATTTTTGGTGGAAGACACTGGCAGCAAACTTCTGTAAACAGAACACTTGCAGCAAACAAATAGAGGCAGTGTTCCAGATTACACAATGAGCTTCACAGCTCACTGCCTGAACTCCTGTATACACTGATGACGACATATACTCTGCAAAGTGTTCAGCAGATCTCTATGGTTGTAGGTGTCAAGGAAGGCAGGCACCTTGTGGCAATACACCTTTACTTTTGAGTCCCCATGAGAACGAGCTCTGTGCAGAACTATAGTCCTCTATAATCTTAAGCAGAATTTTAAAAGATAATTTTATTGGAAATAGGACTCAACAATGTGTTTTCAGTCTTTCTAATATTATTTTTCATTTATTTAATATTATTTTTTCCCATGTTTCCGAAGCTCAGGGGCTCTACTGACCAAGTGTAAATGATTCTGAGAAGACAGATTGTTGGTGGTTGGAATGAGTTCCACTGGGACTCTGATAGCTGAGGAAGCAGGTTTGTGAATTTTGTCCTCAGGCACATCTTTGTACTTTCCACAGTATCAGACTTTGTTTTAAAGAGTACAGATGAGCTGCATTGCCTTGCCAATCTATCAGAAGCAACAGACTCATTTTTAAAGAACCTTCCAACCAGTAATCAAGCTTCTAAGTACCTTATCTTCATTTTTGCCTGTACGCAGCAGTGAAGACTGCTCTCTCAAAAAGATGAACAGTTTGTTTCTGGGCCAGTAGATTACTGAGTCTGAGCTTCAAGAAGTCAGTAAGGGAAAACAAAAGGTTAGCACCAGAGTGTTGTGTTCAGCTGGCATTTTATTTAATCTTCCAGCTCAAGACACTCTTTATACTGATTTACCACTAAATTCTACATGACTTTCTAACTTGACTACATTTAAAGACAGAAACATGTGTTTAAAAAAAATTAAAAAAAAACAACAACAAAACAACCCAAGCCCATAATATTATTTCTTTGCATAACATGCCAAATATTTTAATTTAGATCTAAAGAATATTGGAGCAATACTTATTTGTCACATATCCACATTGAAAAAAATAATAATCTCAGTATTCAAGTATATAAAGCTTATAGTAAGTAATACATTATTTTTTTAATTAACTCTTCAGAAAAAGAGGAAAAAAAAGTATGATTTCTTATGAAGACCATTTGGAGACTTTTTTAAGAAAGCTGGATCTTCTAAGAACTTCTTCCTTCACACTTCTATACTGACTGTAATGCTTCCAAGTGAATAAAATCTAATTCCTTATTCCATACCTCCTATGCTTATTCCAACCCAGAAGGCATACATTAGGAATGAAGAGAGTTCACCAACTGTCATATAAGCACTGCCCATCAGTAATCCTCCTTTGTATAAGACTGAGAGGACAATTAAGTTTCCAGAAAGGCCAGTCTAAGAAAAAAAAATGAAGGAAAATCAGACTTGTCACAGACAGGAAATAGTGTTTCAGAATTTTCCTTCCACTGAAAGAGTTATCTACAACTTTAGAGGACTGAGTTAAATCTGAGCAAAACCAAGCTAAGCCAATAGCCGTACAGACATCCAGTGACCCTGCACTGTGCCATCCAATAAGCGTACGAAGAGCAAGTAATCCCACCCCCCTTTTTTTTTTTAATCCTCATTCCCTAAAATGGAATGACAAACATAGGCATAATTCAAGAAGGGTTGGTAGGCTGTGGTTAGGTTGCAGTTTCAGCTGGTAAACAAATTCAGTGCAAACTGTTATGGACAAACACAATCCCACTCCAGTGCATACATCCTTTGCATGGTTGCTCGTCGCATCAGGAAGCCAAGCATGTAAAACACCACATGTGGGGAAGATTTCCACTAGTTTAGTTCCCTGAACAGGAGGGATGGGCTTAGATGGATAGTACAAAGGAAGGTGTGAGACAGAAAGAGAGGCTTAAACAGACTTTATCATACCAATTCATCTTGAGGTGCAGTTTCACAGAAATTTAGACTGATTAAAGTCCAATCTTCCCACAGTTTAATGTTGGTTCAATTTACCCTCAATTCATTTATTTGCAAATCTGCAAGTATCCTCATGAATTTTAAAATAATTGACACTTGGAATAGCACGGTTGGTTTCCTTTCATCAAAGCATACTTACTGCTCCAAAGAAGCCTGCCCGAGCTAGCGCCTCTTTTTTAGCCAACTGTAGCACATAATCAACTTTATTTGTGTATTTCTCCATTTCAGCCATTTCTTGCCCAAAAGCTCGAACTGTTCTTATGTTTCCGATACGCTCTTCAGCTAACTAGATTAAAGCAAAGAAGAAAACAAATGCACACAGTCACACCATTTTGAATGTTCCTATTACGGACCATTTGAAAGTCAAACCAATATTACCATGCTCATCTCCAAGTACATTCCTTTGAATACCACTGAAAATTTTTCATGCCTTCCTCCTGACTTTTTTTTTAATTTTATTATGCTAATTTTATTTTGCATGCCCAGGCAGTTTTAAAACAGAACTTCAGGACTACCTTGACTTCAGTGCAAACAGAGAATTAACAGGATAAAAATAGGGTTTCAAAAAATCTTGACTTAATGTGAACAATGAACATCTGAAAATTACTATTCACAGTAACTTGCAATAGCACCATAGGGAAGGGAAAAATAAAGAATATTGCTCTCTATAGTATCATGTGACAGAAATATTGCAGTTATTTTGTGAAACAATTCTACTCCTTTAAACAAAGCAGCACCAGGAATTAATTTAGACCAACTGCCAGTGTCCCATTCTAGCTCAGTATTTTATTTTAACTTCTGAAGAGCAAAATAACAATTGTAAAATGATCTAAACTCTAATCAGTCAGACTAAGCTGTTAGCAGACATTGTGATATCCTTACAAAAAAACAAGACCCCTTTTGGGTGAAGAAGTAGGAGATAAAAACACAGTAATTGTCTTTTCCATACCGCATTCGATCTGGAAATATGAGTGAAACACTAAAATTGCTTGTCTGAGTGAACTCCCACACCTTGTTTTCACACTACGAGCTTCCTTTGGATACAGGATGAGAGAGTTACATAGAAGATGTCTAATCCTTCCTGGGCATAGACAATTTACAGAATTCCTACGTAGGATATCCCAAGTTTATGACAGCTGATAGCAATGCCTATCTTAGCTAACCTTTCCTAATTATATTTCTATGCATTTTAATGACATTTCCCTTAGTCTGAGAGGAAATGATTGTCTTATCACTATTTATCTCCCAGCACTTTTCAGTATTTCATTGCACTCAGCAAACACAACTAAGTCTTTTTTACAACATCCTCCTTGGAAACAAAAATTACTTCTGTTTTCCTCTCTAAGATCTAAGTACATACTAATAATATGTACTAATACTCTAAGATCTAAGTACATACTGAGATGCCCAGAAACTTATGTATGTAGAAAAAAGTCTAGCCTCAAACATTAAGACGAAAACAAGTCAACGATTCCTTTCAGAGGTCAACTCGCTAAGTTTTCTTAAAAAAAAAAAGAAAAAAAGAAGACATATCTAGGTGCTTCTAATCTTCTAATGGCTTAAAATTCATAATCACGGTCTGAGAAAAGTATTTTTCAAGCCCAGGTTCTCAATTACACAGATTGCTTTTTTCATAGATTTTTTTTTTCTTTAATACTCCTTCATAGCTGTAGCCTACCATCATCCTTTCCACAATGCACATTTCCTAATTCTCAAGGCCTGGTACATCCAGGACACGTTGTATGGACAACCTTTTCCAAAGCACTGTTGTTTTTGAATTGTACGGATAAGTGTTACCAAAGCTTATCTTTTGTAGCGTCCAGGTGCGACACTAAAGGCATAGCGTGGCTTAGGGCAATGAACAGTACTGTTATCTTCAGAAGATCTGTAACTTCAGAATTAGTAATCTAAATACATCAGAGTAACTTTGAAGTTAATTAGAAGGGTCTGCTGCAAGATTACCTGTGTTGCTTCTGCAAGAGAATCTTGGGTCATTTTAGTAAGTTTTCGCAAGTATCTTCCATAAATCACAGCCACGATAGCCAAGGGTGGCACAACGCTCAGAACAAAAGCAGCAAGGCCAGGAGACACAAAAAACTAGAAGAAAAAGGGATGTGTGAGGGGTTTATGTTCAGATGAAAAATAACTGCAAATAACAACTGCAAATATTGCAAAAAAACTGCAATACTGAATTGTAACTTCCCTTGCCAGAGTTTTCTGAAATTAGTAAGATTGCAATTTAGTGCTGCCATGCTTTCATTTCTCATGTTTTATTTCTTCTAGACAGTATTTGGGGAATGTGTTCCATGGTTACAACGAAGGACTATAAGTGGAGAAGTCTGCATTTCATTTCCAGCTTTCTCACTGGTTTGCTGCGTGAACTTAGCCATGTGTTTTAAGCTGGCAGTCAACAGGTGTACCTGGGGATGCTGAAGGACATATGCTATTACAATATCTAAAGTGCTGTCACAGCTGTTGAATAAATAGTGTGATACAGAAACTTTGAGTAGAGAAATATCATACGGTATTTCTGGGTATCTGAGGAGCAGATGGAATCACCTGCACTCTTTGGCACTCAAGAACGGTCACAGCCTACAACAACATAGCGTTGAAAAATGTATCACTCATAATAGCATCATCATTAATACTCATAGGTAATTATTACTATACTACTTCTTAAAATTAGATCTTACATGTTTTCACTTCATTTTGATTTCTGTAGTTTAAACAGAAAAATCTCAAAAAAAATTAGAAACGGATTTAATTGACACATTTTATAATTATTCTGCAATAGTCTATAGAGTCTCTTGATAGTCCACCTTTTAAAACTGCACAATGGCAGCATTTTTGGGCAAGATGTCTTACATAAGGTTATTCCAATTAATCTGCTGCAGAATAAACCTTAGGCTCTTGGCTAAGACAGACAGAAAGCTGTAATTGTTATCAGTGACGAAGTATTAAAACTTGAAAGCTTCATAGTGGGAACTGTTACCAGTTTCTAATAAAATCAGTCTTGGAAGATTTTTTTTTTTCCCCAATCCTTGAATTTACCATACTTTTATCTTTCATTTAAGATAATTGCCACCAGTGAATCTTCTCTTGAATAAGTGTAACAAAATTCATGAAAACCACCAAGGGAAGTCAGACTTTTTGTAAATTAACTCACCAATGGGAAATATTAACTGATGCACTGCACCAAAGCCTTCACTCATATATTCCTACCCAAAACAGCACTAAGTGGCACGGTTTAATAATTACAAGGTTGATGGTTGGACTTAGTGCTCTTGAAGGTCTTTTCCAAGCTAGATGGTTCTAGGACTCTATTCTATGTTTCTGTAGTCTTTATGAACAAAAATACTAACACCTGTAAAAATCTTGAGCAGCAACTCAAAGTTCAGTGTTTGCTGTCTTTGCTCACCTAGGCTTTGTCCTGAGTCAAAGAACTTTAATGACTTTTACATCAGGCCCACCACATCTTATTCTACCAACAATCAATGGGACACTATCACCAGTTTTATTACATTCAGTAAGAATAGAGTTAAATTATTTGCCTACTGTATTTCATTTGATAAACCAGGGAAACAAGAGCAGTTTCTCTCAAATCTTAATTCTCCTTATTATGGCTTGTAATAAATATAATAAATAAATAAATAAAAAATAAACATAAATAATAAATAAACATCAAGTGTCCACAGACACATCATCTATTTGCAACCAGAGCATAAAGGATATTGTAGCTGTTAATAACCAGTAAAATACACTTGAATCCAAAAGGACACATACTTTCCGGTCTGAACTACATTCTCTGAATTGAAAAAAATATGAGGCTACAGGAAGCAACAAGCAAGAAACAGACTGCCATACCATCATTCCAACCCCCACAGATGCCTGAGCTCCTGCTCGGAGCCCATCAGAAAGGTTTTCAGTCAAGGAACGGCCCAAGAGTGCTGTATCTGAAGATAAGCGGTTTATCAGCTCTCCCGTTCTGGTCTTGTCAAAGAAAGCAGTTTCTTGCTTCAGAATAGAGGAGAACATGGTTGTCCTCAAACGTTTCACAATCCTTTGCCCTGTCAGAAACAGAAGGCAGTCAAGCATGGCTTACAGTACTTTACACACATCTACAGTGCAAAACATCACAGCACTCAACAGCACATAACGAGTCACATTACAGAGTTTTACCATGTCACAGGAACATAAGCTCTGAAATATCACACAACAGTAAATAAAAATGAACAATTATTCAGCATGCTTATCTTTGCATTATTAATTTACCCTTGATCTGGAAAGGAAAGCTACTGATTCCTAGAGGTTTTGTTAGTCAATGCCAAGACTTTATTTCAGATTACCAGATATCCTGACTGTGAAAAAAAAAAAGGTGACTCTCAGGTCCACTTTTTTGTTTTTACCTGCAGTCTGCATGAGGTAGACACGAGTAGCATTAGCAGCAGCACCGCATAGAAAGATTCCACTCAGCAAGGCACACAGGCTGGATAGGCTGTCAGTGAAGTCGTTGCTGGGATTTGTGTAAATGACATCAATCACTTTCCCCAGAAAGAAAGGGGCTGACATGGTAATAACGCTGGAAACTGTCAGAAAGCCAACGGCAGCTGCAAATTAACAAGGAGAAGGCAAGGAAACAAAGTCTGAATTTGCAAGATCATTAACAGTATATATGAAATAATATTTCACTTAAAATTTCCATTAAGCTTGTGAGCATGAGCACTAAATAACATTCTTTTATGTCATGTGCTGAATGAGATATTTTAAGTCCCTGTATAAATTAATTTAGGCAAGGTATCCATTAAAATTACAGGAGAGGAGTCAACTCTTTGAAAGGGTAGATAATATCAGGACAAGGGGAAATGGTTTTAAATTGAAGGAGGGAAGATTTAAGTTGAATGTCGGGGGGAAGTTCTTTACAGAGAGAGTGGTGAGGTGCTGGAACAGGCTGCCCAGAGAGGTTGTGGATGCCCCGTCCCTGGAGGTGTTCAAGGATGCCCAGGTTGGATGGGGCCCTGGGCAGCCTGGTCTAGTATTAGATATGGAGATTGGTAGCCCTGCCTGTAGCAGGGGGGATGGAGCTTGGCAATCCCTCACTCTAGTTTGGTTTGTTTTTCATTATTCATGCTTGTTACCATACTAACACTTCAAACTGTCAGTTTCTGAAATAGTAATGGACTGAATTAAAGATCTGATTTGAGAACCATCTAAAACAAGCAATTCTACCTGCAAGAAAAAGATAATATATATATGATTAACTCTTGATGGGCAAAAATTATATGTGTTAGTTTTGTTTAACTCTTCACTATTGCTGGTCTGAAACTAAAACAGCATAAGTACAAATAGAAGTCTGCTTGCTGAGGAGCAATGATTGTCATCAATGCTTGAATTCCTGTTGCAAGATCACTTTGGTAGCTCTGTTTGAAGCTGTTTCACACAACACTGGACCAAGACCAGGCCTTATGAACTTTCCCCTGCAAAGAAATTTCCTGAGCCAAGGATGCAACTTGATCCTGAGAAGGCAAGCCAAGCCTGAAGGGCTGAGAGCTCGAAAAATATCCTCTTGTTCAAAAACTGAACAAACCTGATATGAAAACCACTGAACCACAACAAACAATGCCATTTATACAGCATAATTTTCAAGCAGACAGCTCCACACTGAAAGCAACCATTCATACGGTTACCATAAAACTACTCGCAGATAACGTCTTCCAAGGCAAAAAGGAACTTTATTGCAAATCCTGGAGTCATCTGAGTTTTCCTTCAATTATCCTGAGCTTCTTGTATCACTTTTATTATGATGTGAGAGCAGCTGTGCAGTGCTGTAGAGCAGTACACCCAACATCTGCCACAGATGATGCAATGTCCTTTATCACCTCCACACACATATATGGAAAGCTTTGCTTCGGTTTTACTTGAAGCAAAAATACAGCTGTGCATTTATAGTGAAGAATTCCAGTTGTGAAGAAATGCATACCCAGCACCACCTGAAGCAAATGCTTCTCCACACGCTAACTGACATCCTGATAGGGTTCTGCACATTGCCCAGATGAGCTTGGCCACCATGTCCAACCCACTATACGGAGTCCTTATTCACGAGCTGCATGTGGTCATTCAGCTGTTTTACACTCAGGCTACCAAGAACATTAAAGGACTCAGCGCTTTCATTTGAAGCTACAGAAAATTTACAGAGTAGAAAGCACAAGATTTCCTACTGCAAACCTAGGTAACCCATGGCACAACCAAATTTAATAAGCATATTATTTAGTAGCTACAACTTCATACAAGCAAGTGACCTCATTAACAGGCTGGCTGCAGAGGTGTATTCAGGCCGTGAAGCAGCAGGGAAAATCTAGGTCATCTCCTATCAGGAAAAGCTGGTCTGTGAGACAGCAGGAGATAGTCAAAAGCATTGCTTTTGTGGGCACAGCACAGTGTTGCAGCTTGGCATCCATTAGTCCTGTCTCCTTCTCAGTTATGGATGGAACTGGACAACTATATAATGCAAACATTCAGCAAAGTAAGGGGAGTGTACAGCTAAAAGTCCCGTCTCTCTGTCCAGTGGTACAGCATTCCTGTCCTGGATTTACCAGTCTCTCTTCCTCATTTAAACTAGTATAGATTTCACTGTAATTACCTCCAACAGCCTTAGCTGGACTAAAAATCAATGCCAGTATGTAATGCAAACTTCAGGCTACTAAGCTACTTAGATATTAGTCAGTGGGTTGATGATAATACACACAAACAATGCAGTTCTGAAAAGGCTCATATCCATCAGACTGCTAATTTTCCCCGTTAAGCAGTATACACGCCTACAGTAATTTAATCACAAATCACAAGCAAAAGGAGGCTCCACAACTGAAACTCTTACTTTGATTCTAACAGCAGAACAACTACAAAATAGCACAGATGTCAAGCTGCTGAGCTGCTGTTGATTAATTAAAGAAAGAGGACTCAGCAACCACTCCTATCTCCACGCACAAAGAAGAGCTGTCACTGTGATAAGTGGCTAAAAGGAGCAGCACAAGGTGCTCAGCAAGCAGATAGGAAAACACTTTGGTGCCACTGAGTGTTGTCACTGACAAAAAAAAAGGTCAGGGTAAACTTTATTAAATAGTATTCATTTGACACAGCCTGCTCTGTTACCCAGATTACGTCAAATAAAAGAGTGCATTTTGGAAGATATATATATATATATATATATATTAGAGTAAACCAGTTTTGCAGGCTATAAGATGAAAACGAAACACAAAGCAAATCAATGGATGTTACAAAACCAGGGCTACACCAGACAGACCACATAAGCAAAGACAAGGCAACCCCGCTCCAGCAGCAGCAGAGAGCCCTGCTAGAAATCCTCAGCAAATGTTCTGCTTGTCTGCCTACACAGAAGCCCAGACCACTGCTTCAAAAGCTATACAGATCAGCATGCTCTCTAGTAAAGCTAGGGTGGGCTTGCTTTCTAACTGTGGGTCTGCAACTACATTTCATAGCAGACTCACTCTTGGCATAGAGGATTGGCTAGCAAGTGCTACAGGACATGCTGACAAGACATAACCAGGCAGAGTTATCAGAGGCTTCTCTTGAGAACAGGAATGAGGTGACTCTAAAGGGTTATAATAATAGTTCTTGCATGGGCAAGAACACCACCATGAGCACTATGGTAATTTCTAATTTTGCTCTCCCCATGCACTATGCAGAAGTGTATAAAAAACTAGCCCTTCCCCCTCAAGGCTTACAAGAAATTTTAGCGCAAATACATGAAGATTTGACCTCAGATGAATTAAGACCATTCAAATTGATCAGAGACGAAGGACAGAAAAATGAGGTAACGATGATGATTGGCAGCATACAGCAAATGAACGCAGTACCTAGCACTTCCCATTCAGAAAGGCTATAGATGTTACCTCCCAGGATCTTTCTCACATCTTCCTGCTTTCATCTGAACACTGGGGCTGGCAGATCAGAGCTCTGGGTTTGTGAGAAGCAGCCTTCTACGACTAGCTGAGAACACTTGTCCTTTATCAATTATCTGAGCAGCTTAAGTAAAATACACACTTACTTTTTAAGAAAATTCCACAGGGTCATTTGGAGTGACAGTCTACTGCAATGCACATGCATGGGGATAAGGCCACACAATTATTATTTTATAGGACAAAGGCATGCTGATAAATTCCATGTTTGTTGCTTAAGTGAAGTCCATTTCTGTTTGGCAAGTCCTGGCCCACAAGGAGTTTGTTGTGAATTATACAGGAATGCTGAATGGCTGTTATCAACACCACCAAGAGGCTGTTCTGCAAAGAACTATTTCAAGATGGAATTTTCTTCTGGTGTGCACTGAAAGATTTTGTGCCTAGTTCTAGGTTTAGGTATGACTGGAGCATTTTTCTTTTTATGTTAAATTCATACATGACATCAGGGCTGTGTCTATCATCACGTATCATGTATTATCATGCAATGCATCATTACATGTCAACATCATTACAGAACAACTTTTAGAGGACATCTCCTTAGATTATTTTTAGGAGTGTAATACTATTCTCACAAAAACAAGCGTGTTCCTGACAGCACTGCCGCAAGCTGCATCCCTGGGGCATTCTGGAAAGCTGCTAGCTCTTCTTGTGGAGGTGTGTTAACTTGCAGGGACAGTCAGTATACTGAATCTTACACATTACTACCCTTTGTGATTAACATAGCTTTTTAGAGTTTGCTTTTTTTTTTTTTTTTTTTAATAGGAAGATTCTATAGATAGTTTCATGCTGTTATTGCATCTGTGTGGTTTTTTGTTTCTTTTGTATTTTTATTTTCAAGGCACAAAAGAGCAATTCAGGTTTCCAAATGACAAAAAGCTGTTTTGTTTTTTTTTCTTTGGTACAACAACAATAGCATCGCACAACTTTAAATATCTCGAAGACAGCTCATGAAAAAGCTGGCATACTCATTTGACTGACCAGGGTCATACAACAGTTTGGAGAAGCCATCAGAGAAAACTGCAGTGGGACAGAATTAAACAAGAGACAGGTGAAACCTTTGAGGTAGCATCTCAAGAACAAGATGGGAACCCAAGATCTGGAGGCACGGTGAGACAGCAGCACCAGACTGAACCCCAGGACATCAGCTGGTGGCATCCCTCGTGCTCAGAACATTTCCATGAGGTAACTTAGGGAAGTTTACAATCTTGAAGAATGGCTGCTTTCTGAGCCATGAGGTGTTCAGGATTCACAGAAGTTATCCTCAGTAGCTCCTCACTGAGGCTCCTATGACCAAAGACTGACCTACCAGGAGTCCTTCACTATGCAGCAACCAGGACAAGAAGAAGCCACTGCAGGGTGGGCTGCAGAAGGTTTTCCAGAGGAGATATTTACAGAGGGAAGCGACCTTCCACACAGAGTGGTTTGAGGAAGTCTGTACAAAGGAGGAGCAAGGGAGACCGCTGCTTTGCATGGGAGGAAAGGAGGAAGAGGCAGCAAGGCACACAGACTGATTGAACGCCTGTGCAGGGCTGTGCAAAACATCTGCCTGGCAGCAACAATGGAAGCTGGGCTCAATCTGACTGCAAGGAGGTACATTTGCTTTCTCTCAAGAATTACAGAATCTCTGTTTCACAGTTGGTTATTATCAACACAAACAGGACTGCATGCTGGTCCTTTTCCGATGTTCAAAAAGAGCCTGTCACAAGCTGGCCTGTTTAAGAACTCAGAGAAAACATTCTCTTTCACATTTTTCTGCCATTGTGGGAAAACCTTTGGGGGGTGTGGGGGGGGGGCGGGGCCCATAGGAAAAGTTTGTTCTTCTATCCAGACTCACTATGAAAGGATGCCTCATATACCCAGGCCTGAATCCTCAAAATTTTTTCCCTGGATTATTCAGGACAGTTGACCAGTCTATAGTTATGGATAAGCAGAGATAGAGACCTTATACCAAAAAGGCAGAAAGCATTACTAAATTCTGTGCATTTACCACTGCATGGTAAATAAATAGCATAAACCACCAATCACGGACTCAGAGTGTTTCATCAATTTTTGAACACCAGACTTCCTTCCAATGACGAAGTATTTCAAGTTTCCACTATATTTTCTCATGACATTGATTTCCCTCAGACATAAAAATCAGCCAACACCAAACATCAAATGTTGAAAAATAATCAAATAACTCCAGGTTTGCTGCAGAAGTACAGTACCTTTCTTTTTTTTTCCCAATACATAAAATGCAAGCATTCAACTTGCTCCTAATCACTGACTCAGTCTTTATGTCAGACCACTATAGCAATTTTCCTTCGATAGTCATTATTTACTTAAACAGATGTGGCAGTGAAAACATTCTCCAGGGAAATCAAATTCTAAGCCACCTGGTGATCACAGTGGTCAACAGTTGCCATTACTGCAACATCTTCACAAAATAACTTCTCTGACAGTTCACCACCAGTTTAAAATATGAAGTGCAACCAACCAGCCCCCAACCACTTATTTACTTAGTGATAAAGCTACAAGGCTGCTTAACAACAAAATTAGAAGAAAAGTTGGTCGGAGACAACAGGTTGGACAACAGATTGGCCATGAGCCAGCAGTGTGTCCTGGTGGCCCAGAAGGCCAATGGGATTTTGGGGTGCATTATGAAGAGCACGGACAGCAGGTCAAGGGAGGTGATCCTCCCCCTCTGCTCTGCCCTCCTAAGGCCACATCCAGAGCACTGTGTCCAGTTCTGGGCTCCCCGGTTCAAAAAAGACAGGGATCTCCTAGAAGGAGCCCAGCACAGGGCCACAAAGATGATAAAGGGCCTGGAGCATCTCCCCTACGAGGAAATGCTGAGTGAACTGGGTCTGTTCAGCCTGCTTTAGCAGGAGGGTTAGACTCGATGATCTCTTCATGTCCCTTCCATCCCTGTGATTCTGTGAGAGGGGGGTATTTCACCTGTTTGATTTCTTTCAATAGCAGGCTCAATGCACATGGAAAAACAACCACCAAGTTAACCACGTACATGTCATACACACAGTAGATACAGTTTTAAAACCACCAGCATTGTCTTCAGAAAGATCAAGTTAAGGTGACAGCTGAGTTGCGCTAACAGAAAAGAGTGAACACAGGTTCACTTCTCAAGTCCACGTAAATGTTGCTCAGAAACACCCCAGCTACTGAGTGACAGCACAGAAACAACACGATTTATGAGAGTGGGGCTCAATCCAAGTTCTGAAGAGAAGGGCATCCTGGTGCCTGCAGTCCTTGGCTTCCATCAGCTTCCCTCCCATTATGCACATTTTAGAATTAATTTGACTCAGTGTCAAGGTTTTAGTGAGTGTATGAAAACTGATCTTTTTCAGCCACATCTGCTTTTTAGTTAATTTTTAAATGGAGAGGGAAAACTATTTATTTAAAAGCATGTGGATTGCCTACTGGTGTTACAATTCAAACAGCAAAGCCTGGAAGAGCAGGTTTCAAAATTAAGCCAGGTAAGCATTACTACAAGCTAAATAAACATTATTTGCCTGGTTTCATCTCCTAGAATAACTGATGTTATCAAAAATACTCACTCCCATTCAAGTACCTGACATAAAAAATGTCAGCTTGTACAAGTATAAAGAACCAAAAGCATGATCTTCCAGTAGTAATGCTTAAAACTGATACATACTACATTTCTGTGTGTACCCTATACATTAAAAAAAAAAAAAAAGACAAAGAAAAAAGTTCTTTACTACTCCAACCAAATGAACTAGTAAATTATTAAGATGGTTTCTGAACTGCTTTACAATGAGCACACCCAAAAACTTCAGTTAGTCTTGGGTACAATACTTTGATCCTGATTTTCTTCCTTAAATTGGCTTTCTATAAGAATTGTTTTTTATAGAGAATTATTCCTTATTAAAAATTATAAAAGAAAAATCTTCAGCAACCCAAAGACTTCTGATTCAAGAAAGTGCATCACCTGGCACGACTTCAAAGTACAGAAAAACGGCATGATGAACAAGGCAGCATTCTTGTAATTTCATGGCAATCCTAAACACAGGAAAAATGCTGTTGCAAAGGTTGCCCAAAGTTCTAAACTAAAACTGATGGAATAACATTTCTTGCACATCCTTAGAGAAGACCTGAGCACAAACCAATATTTCTTTCTCTACTCTACTCAGCCTGCAGTAAGAGTTGTACAGGAAAAGGACACACTTTGCTGTCGGATTAAACGTTTCAAAGCTGCTTTTGCTTACCCTGCAATTGAATAGAACCATTGTTTACTTGGAGTGTGGTTTGGATGAAGCGCAATGGACGGATTCTCACAGAGAGAAACAAGGAAGCGGGAAGAAATAAAAAGGATCATTTTGAAAAGGCATTTTTGCGGCCTCCCACACATAGTGGGATCTAATAACTTCAATGGTGGCTATATCCTATTCCTTGGGAATTAAATTCAATTGAAGACTCCAGTTTACCTGACTTGGCTGTACAACATCAGTCAAAGAATTCCTAAACTGATTCTCTCCCACTTTGTTAAAATCTCAGGGGTATTACAGAATTTAAATCCTCACAGTTCCACTGCACAAGAACATGGTTACTACCAGAGTGAATTCCCATTGTAATATTTGCTCATCTTTTTGGCACTAAGTACTACAAAACACACATGTCGTGTTGAAGCTGTACCTGGCTCTAGGAGTAACTGAAGACGAAAGAGCACATTACACAAGCTGTGTTTGGACATCGCTCTCAGACGTAGGGTTTGGATTTGGGGTGGTGCTGTGTGCAGCCAGGAGCTGGGCTCCATGTTCCTTGTGGGCTTCTTCCAGCTCGGGATATTCTGTTCTATGAACGATGACTTGCACAAGCCATTCAAACCCACAGACCATTATCTATCCTCAGCTTCTTCAGCCTCCCCTGACATCAACTACTCCATCATCAGTGATTGTGAATTTCAGTGCACAATTACAATTCTCAAAACATCACAAGCCCCACTACACGGCGTAACAAAAAAGGTACATCACTCCATAGGGTACTGCCATACACCTATGTTGCCAGCTATAAAACCCATATAAAACCCCAAAGATCTGGGAAAGCTAAGCTAGCTTGCAGAACAAAACCTCACCAGTAAGCCTCTTCAGAGAACCCACTGTGTTTACTGGTTACATGTGCTTGAAGATGAAATCAAATGGTTCCCTCTAAGTTCACTGTGTCATACAGTGATACTTTGAACCTTCCTCTTTCCTCCAGAACGGAGGTCATACAGATGCTGAGTTTATAAGGGCTAGATTTTCAGATGCAAAAGAAACAACAGAAAGCATTTAAACATATTCAGATACAAGGTCAGGGTGATTTCCTTACAATCACCTACAAGGGCATGTCTACCTGTATTTTTTATTCCTGCACTCTATAATAACCGAAGGTCTCTTCCTTGTTAGCTTTTCCATCCTCTCATTTAATTACAACTTAATATAAGTTTTGCCTTAAGCAGAGCGTCAGTGAGGATGAAAAATTTTGCATAAATTCACTTGTCTCCCAGAACTAAGACCAATGTTAAGAAGTAATCATTACATTTGCATGCTTTTTCTCCATTCTCATGATTTGCAATCAAGTTAATTAAAAAAAAAAAAATTAAGAACAAAAACCAAACACAAACAAACATACCAGTTTGTTATGTTTAAAGAGAAAATTGCACATAGCTGATTTTTAGTGACTGCGTAGTCAATTTACTTAAAAACATCAGAAGGTGAAGGGTACTTAGGACTATTTTATAATATAACTGCAAACTACCGTACTTAAATGTAAATTAAGATCTCAGTTAGATAGCAGCTTCCAGATCACCAAATCCTTCTTTAAAACAACTGCAATTTCAGGAATTTCAATAGAAACTTGGAAGACAAGGGGCTTTCAAATTTAACCCACAACACCGTGCAGAAAGCAATCCAAGTAAGACTGAAGCTCTATTCAACGTTACAACAACTTCATCCCCTCTCCTCTGCCTTTCCCATTCATCTTCCTCTGCTTTTACTCTGCAAGCACCAAACAGCTGCATAAAGCAGGAGTTCATGGCACAGAAATACTTTTTTAACAGAACTCAATTTGGATCCAAACTATTTCGGTCACGTGATGATAATGCATAAAGTCCTGGGATCATCCAACTGTGAATAAGAACTTGCACAGAAGTATTCTGTATTTCTCAACACCACCTCCTCCTCATCCAAGCCTGCCCACCCCACCTCCCCTCCCTCACCCCAAGGAGGGTTGCAGTCAGGGTCAGGATCTACCCACAAATGAAGTTTGTGCCAAGTCCTACAGGCCCGAGGCTGACAGGAGCACACCTGCTGCCTGCCAGTTCAGGTGGTTTTAGAAAAAGCAAGCAAACAAACAACGATTTGACACGTTCCTTTCTAAGCAGCAACTAATCCTGTTACCCTCAGGAGAAGCGATATCGAGACTACAGTGGCGTGTATTAGAGACCACCGTGCTTTACTTCATCCTAAGGAAACTAAACACAAATAAATCATTTAAGAAGCTTTTTTTTTCCTTTAAAGTTTTTGGCAACAAATTCTCGGTTGGCACAACTCTGATGTACGAGATTGAATAAACAAACAAACACAAACACGACCCTCATGACTCCCATTTTCTGCCTAATTCCGTGCAGTCTCAGACCCGAGTTTACTGCAAGCTGCTTTAGTAGCCAGCCCAGCACACGCACAAAGGCGGGAACCAGCACCAGCCGAGTTCCCTAACTTCCCCAACTTCTGCCTTCCCTCCCTCCAGAACAAGGCAGAAGCTCAGGGCGGGGTGGCAGCCCGTCCGTAGCTTTTCACACGCACCCGGCGCTCCCAGCAAGGCCTCCCCACGGCGCTCCGGGCGGGTCGCTGCACCCGATCTCGGGCTGCTCGCGGACACGGAGCTGCCACCGCTCCGGACTGCGCTCAGCAACGCGCCCCGCCGCCCCCTCCCCGCTCCGCCGAAGCCCCGTGGCGCGGGGCGGGAGGGCCGCGGCCGGTACCTGTCAGTCTCCAGCGCTCGGGACGCGCCAGGGCCAGCAGCCTCCTGGCCTCGAAGCGCGGCGGCCCGGCGGCGGCTCCCCGTGGCGCCGGCGGCGGTGTCGGCTCGGGGCCGGCGGCGACGCTCAAGGCGCGCGGGGCGCTGCCCGCCGTCCCGGGCGGGAGGAGGAGGCGGCAGCGCGGCGGCGGCGGTCGGGGCAGCGCACCGCACCTGCCGGCCGAAGAACGCGGCGAGGAGCGGAGCCCGGCGGGCCCGCAGGCAGCCCGCGCCCAGGGGGGCGGCACCGCATGGTGCAGCAGCGGCAGCAGCCAGGGCAGGCGCGACGCGTAGCCCGCCATGCGGCCGGCGCGGCGAAGCTCAAGCGGCAGCGGAGCTGCGGCTGCGGCTGCGGCCGGTCCGCGCCGCGCGGCTGTGCGGCAGGAGGAGGCGCCTCAGAGCTGCCGCTGCCGCCGCCCATGAACCGACACCCGGGGCCCCGCGGCCGCCCGGGCAGCGGACGGCGTGCGGCGCACCGATAAGGCTGCGGGCGCGTCCTCCTTTCGCCAGCAGCTTCTGCCGCCGCCCGGCTCTGGGAGGGAGCTGGGGCCGGGTGAAATGGCGGCCGAGCCTGCCTTGCCTTGCCTTGCCTTGCCTTGCCCTGCGGCGGGGTCCCGCCTGAGAGAGCGGCCAGAGGATAAGAAGGAAAGTGGTTCTGCTCCGCTTGCCCAGGACCCTCCTCGGGCACGGCGGCCTGGGGCAGGAGGGCTGCCCCTCTTCACTAGAACATCCCTATGGACAGGCGTCCCATGCCCGTACTGGAAGCTACGGGATCCATACAACGAAGCCTTCAATATCGTTATTTTATTACTGTTTTTGCTTATAGCCGCCGCACCGCGTGGTACCGCCGATCAGCACGCACCGCTCCGGGGAGATGGACCCCGGGAGAGCTCCCGTCCGGGCCCGGCCCGGAGCCTGCGCGGCGCGGAGCGCGAGGCGCTTTTTCACGCCGCTTTTTCTCAACAGGCGCCCGGGTGACGTTTCTGGCGCTCGCGGTCTCCTCGCACAGAAAGGCACGACTAATCGATCCCGAGGAGAGGAGAGGCGGGCTGGACGGGGCGGGGCAGCGGCCGACCTCTCCGAGGCGGGCCGCAATTCTGCCCTGCTCCCCAGTCCTGTGCTGCCTGCCCCCGGGGCGGCCTGGGGCCTGTGTAGTGATGATCTTTCATGTTTCATGAACATCTTTAACAACCTGAGCAATTCTGTGATTCTGCTGCTGTACAGAGCCCCGCTGCCTTCCATGAGCGGGAAATATTGACCTAACTCCCCTAATCACCAGTTTGGAGTGGAACTAGGCCTTTCTAATTCTTCCCCCTCGTGCACATTGCCTTAGGTGATGAGAAGGCACATGCTGACGCCCTTGTCTTGAGGTGAAAACTCGGCTTCCTGAGTACAGGAACAATGTACATCACCTTATAGCAGGAGGGGAAAGGCTCTGAACACTCTTGTTAGCATGATGGAACCCACCACAGCTACCTGACCAGCAAAGTGTGTGGCAGGCTGTGGCCACCAGCCCAAGGGACTGCAGGCCAGAGAGGAAATATGGGGCCAGGGCCTTTCTTACAGCCCCATGGGGCTCTAGGGTGGGGAAATAGGAGATGGGTGACCGGAGGTGATCTCTTGTTATACTGTTGCAGGTAAACACCATGTGCTTGCTCCCAGTATAGACAGAAGCAGTGCTTCAAGTATGTGGATTCTCTTCCTTTGTGTGCTAGCTGCAGCATGAAGGCTGTTGGAGCACTTGGGATGCTTTCTTTAGAGACTTTGGAGAAGTAATTATCAGTTACAGCTAAGTGAGCACCAAACTGAAAAAAAGCACCCTCTGCCACCCACAGCAAGGAGAGCTGATGGGCAAAGGTGACAGGAAGTTTAAAGCTATACTGCATCTATGTTTGAGTCTTAGGCTTCAGTTCTAGAAACATTGTTTAAAACAAAACAAAACAAAACCAGCACAACAAACCCCAAGCTCACAGATGGTTAGTCAGTCATCCTAAGCAGTCACAAAGTATTTTTGCTAGCGGAGTGGAATTGACAGAGGGAAAGAGAGCCTAAAATCTTGTTTATTCTTTTCCAGTTTACCACGTACAGATTGCCCTGCTATTACCTTCAGCAAGAGTGGCAAAAGCAACAGCAGTCCAGCACATAAATCTCCAGCTAAGCTACTCATCAATACAACAACAAAAAAAAAAAAAAAAAAGCAAAAGCTGTGCAAATATGCCTTGGTTCAATGCCAGCAAGGAACTGAAGTTATGATGTTTAAACCCTAAGTACCACAAAGTTGGCTGCACTCACAACTCCAGATCTCAAGATGTCCAAGCTAATAGTTTGAGATGGTTGATTTCTATTTCTGAACTATGTGCAGCTCAGGAAGGATTTGTGTAAGTTCTAAGGAACAAATTATCATCATGTGGCTTCAGCTGTGCTTTCCTGGATGCTGGACAAACAGCCACTCTCCGCATGCAGTCAGCACCAGTTTTTGACTGAGTTTCTTACGGTGTGACTCCAGTTTCAGTTTCTGCACTTACTTGTACCATGGTTTCCTCTCCATTAACTACAGAGCAACACCGACTGTTCCAAAGCTAGGTCTGGGGCTGGCCCAAGGCAGACATCAGAGGCTGTGACTGTGGATATGGTGAATGTTTGGGTGAACAATCCACCCTCTGCACACAGTGGTGGTGGAACAGTAGGAGGAACAACCTTTGGTCTCTGGTTCCTCAGAAGCTTAAAAGATCAGCTGCCTTTTATCTACTTCCCCTCTACCCATCACTTACAGGAATTTGCTGGGACACATGTTGACCCCAACCTCTGGATGCATCAGTGAGAGCAGTGCTGTGCCACTGAGCAGAAATAGCAAGCACTATGGCTCTTGTCTAGGCAACTTGCTTAAGTGAGAAAGAAAAAAAGGAAGAGTCTGAAGTAAAGCTTTCCAAATTAAGTTTGGAGGGCTCAGGATATCCCCTGAATACCCCAAAGAATGCCACAAATCAAAGGCTTCTCTCAGCTGTAAACCAGGCACGTTACAGCCCATCCGTGTTAAACAATTTTAAGCCATTGGAAGAAAACAAAATACACTGTATTGCTTTAATCAAATGTATAAGAAAGAACAAGGCTTGATTATTTCAGCAAGCTGCCTGACCAGCCCTGCTACACACCAAAGCTGCTGGAATTGGCACTGCATGATGTGCAGTGGGCACAGAAGCACCACTGCTAGGTGGAGACAAGAAGTGATGGTAAAGAAACAGGAATGGACACCATGATGGTGCAAGTTTTGTTCCCTGCTGTCTTCCCATTCTCAAGAGCTGTAGTGACACTTGTATACTCTCTTCTCCTTTGACAGGGATAGAGGAATTCAGGGTTCCTCCCTTCCATTAGAAAAGTGCTGCCCATGGCCTTGTTGAGTCCTGGGGAAGAGGCCAGCTGAGGTCAGTAGTGGCATGCTGGGCTCTCCTCCACAAAGCAGTTTCTCAGAGACCAGCTTCCCATAAAATTTGAGATCTACAGCAGGTAAAGGGCACAGAGAAAAGAGAGCCTGGGTCTCCCCACTCATACATGCAAAACCTTGATAGTAATTCCAAAAACATCACAGTACTGTGAAAAAGTGAGGCAGTATTGCCTATTTGAAAGATAGTGTGAATTAGCCCATTCTTGTTTTCTTCTTGTTTTCTCTCCAATTCAATCCTGAAGCACACTGACAATGTGAGCTATTACATTCACCCCGCTGAGTTCTGCTCTTGGGAACCATTGTAACCAATATGCTTATGCAGCACCAAGCATCATAAAGCCCTGTTCTTAGTTGATGTCCCAGCTGTACATGCTAAACGGAGTTTTGTCACCAGAATTCTTATAAATGGAGGCTCAATGACTTCACAGAAGATTACAAACCCACAGAAAGATAAGACAATTTTACTTCAAACTGAACCGTGAAGATCTAAACCAGACAAGAAAGCAGGGCTGCTGAAAACGAAAGTCTTCCTTGTCTAACTCTCAGCTTAAATGCAGCGTGGTGCGCATTGTTGAGTTATTTCAGTCAGTCTTGGCTCCTACCCAGTACTTAAAAAAAAATAATATAAATCATAGCTAACGTGCAGCATGATGGGATAGTCTTTGGCTAGGGACATTCAGGCTGTTAATTTAACTGTCACATCAGTGTCCTGTAATAGTACAGTTTTAGAGGCTGGCTCACTGCAAACAACTCGACACCACTCACAAGGAAAGCCATTTCAGGATTTAGCTGTAGAACATACTGAGCCTGGAGGACTAAGTCAGAAGCAGTTAAAACAAGGTTAGCAGAATCGCTTGAAGCCCTCTCTCATTTTTCTTGGCAAACCCAGAGGATCTGTTAATAGAAATATCATTTTGGCAAAATGTCCTTAGACTCAAAAGGCATTTATCAGACAGCTTATTAACAAAGGAAGCTGAATGGGGAGAAATGCAATGAATTTCTCTGTTAGGGAGGCTAAAACTTCTGAACGGTGTGCCAGCATGCTAATCAGGAGATGCAACTGTTAAAAATGGGAAGGGCAACTCTAACAGAGCTGTGAATGGGCACAGCACTTCGTTTACCAGAGCAAATACCCTTTTCCTTCATCAGCAGTGACTAAGCATGGACTTGTACCTCAGCTTTGTCTATATTTATTGTGGCCTGGACTACCTGACACCACTGTCAATAGCCTTTATTAGTTCAAAGGGCTAGTGAATAGAATGAAAACATCAATCAACAGATGTAAAAAAAACAAACAGGGAAATAAATTGAGCCACCATCTGATACTGCACAGCACCTCATGCACCATCCAGGCCACAAATCTTACACAGGCTCGCAAGCAGCAGCAGTCCCTGCTATTTAACATTTGAGCACTTAACTGTGCTAGCTTAAGTGTCTTAATGTGTTCTACCATATATTTAAAACGGAATAAGGAAGGGGTCTTTGCAAATGCACTTGAGATACACAGCTAACAAATTACTATCCAAATTCTGCCAGACTTAACAGTACTTCTTCCTTCCACTCATACTTCCCTTCCAGTTCTGCCCTGAAATTCATGCTGTCTATCAGTTGCAAACATTTCTTACAGTCTAGATTTTTTCCTGGCTTTCTAGCCTCAAAGATTTGCATTTTGTGAGCACCAAAACAAACACTATCCACACAGTACCCCAAAGTTGATGGTTTTGAAGCACCTTGTTAGTGGTATCATTTTATTAACGCCTTAGAAAGACAGTTTTGCTTCTTTTGCATATACAATGATTATCTTTCTAAGCATCTTTACCTGCATATCTCTTTTGTAGGGAAAATACTTAGAATAACCCAACTAATCAAAAGCCCAATTCCATTAGAGAAGATGTTAAAATGAAGCTTTGTTTTGGTAACTGCCCATCTCACCTGCTTTTTTTTTTTTTTTGGTTGCTGTTCAACCTACTTCAGGACTCCAGTCCAACTGCTTTAAAACTCAACTCAGGATACACGGCAACAAACAGCAAATGAATTCCAGTAAAGACTGATGAGCCTCATGCTTTTTAGGTATGCACACAAGCATTGCAGCAAGCACTTTGACACTTCCCTAAGACACATTTAATAATGAGATGTTTGGACTGGAATCTACAGAATCTATCAAAAACGCTCAAAACCACTACTGAGATTTCTGCAGGTTCAAGAATAGAATGTATTTCATCTGGTGAGCAGCTCAGTAAATCTGAAAGAAACCCTTCTAAAAGATCTGTATTGCGCAGCACATGAGCAATTTACCTGTCTCCCATGCTGTATTTTCAAAATGCCTGATCCTGGACTGGGATCCTCGAGCTACTTCATACTTGATTCACAACTAGAAGATTAGCAATGCCATTCAACTTGTGGTACACACAACTGTTCCTGGTCCTCTTTGAGCAGAGCTGCAGCACGCAGTTACTCATCTCAGAAAGGTCAAACGTATTTCTGATAGAAGGTTATGGTCATTTACCAATCTAAGTAGGTATGGAGAAAAGAAAGCAGTTGCGAGCTGTCCTGTCATCTCAACTCTTACTCTGTTCTGACGTTCTTGAAAGAATTCTCTCACACAGGTCCAGAAAAGCCTGAGGGAAGCCAAAAGGGAATTATCATTTAATTCTGACAATCTGTCTGGAAGACATTAGGAATGTGCCTCTGCTCTAAAGAGGAATTTCAGAACGTTAAGCCAAGAACCAAAAATGCAGTCCTACACAGTGAGACCCTCCAGTGCACAGTGTGCACCTTAAGCAGTACCTCAGTCCTTCGCTCACACTTCAGCCGGCCTACAAAATCAGTATGCTGTGCCATGACCTACTGGGTCACCTCTGTGGAAAGCAAACAGGAAGGTATCAATACAGTGAAGTCCAAGCCACCAAGCCACCGTATTCAAACCCCAAGTGCCAAGCAGACCCTGGCTCAAGCAGTGTAGAAGCATGCTCCTGCCATCTCCTTCCCATGCAAGTTAGAGCAAGTTTCCCAGAAAGGGACCAAACCAAATTTTTTTTTTTTTAAACTAAATGCTTTTAATAGAAAACAAAATACAAAATAACTCTTTCCAGAAAGCAGAAATATTTAATCTCTCTAAGTGACAAATTAGAACGTGCTTTTTCTGCAGATCCTTGTTTTAAATGCTGATGATTTATTTCACAAAGTGTTCATGAAACTGATATTGCAACATTTGGAGAAAAATCCAACACTGGCAAAGCTGCCTCTGCGTATGCACAATAATTTAGTAATACTATTTTTTCCTCACGTCACTTTGTGTGTATGTCTCTCTCCCCGTCCCCTTCTTCCTAGATTGCCAACTTCCTTTTACGGAAATACTTCTGTGAGGTGCAGTGGTAGACTGACATGTCTTGCTTCAATTAGGAGTCCAAACATAGCCTCTTCAGTTCCATCGTGCCCTCCTCCAGCCAAAGCAAGTCTTGTATTACCCTTTAAGCCACCGCCCTCACTGTTCTCCCATCCTCAAAACACAGTGCAACCAGATTCAGAAAGATCCCTCATCATGGAACATAAATACAAATATCACAGCTAATACCAGGAATCAAACTCAAACAACAATGCAGAGACAGGCCTCTACTAAGGTCAGACTTCCATCCTCTTATTAAAAAGAAAGAAGGTATTTTCTGCGTAGCTAGTCCAAAATATTGCAGAAGTGCAATAAGGAGCTGTAATATTTGGGACCGCAATGAGTGTAGAAAATACATAATGTTCTTTTAATATAAGGGTCTTAAAATGCTGGTACTCTGCAATACCAAGAAAAGAAAACAAAACACACTGGGCCAGTAGTTCTCCACACGCTCAAGCCTCAGTTAGCAGTAGATAAGATGTGCCCATCAATCAACGCAGGACATTTAAGTGCAGGTCAGCAGCTTATCTGGCTGGCAGTTTCACTTGTCTGGATCACACTTTTGGTTTCCCCTTTTCCTCTCCTACAAATACAGGATTAGAACACACGTGTATTTTCATCACTCCTCCTTTTTCTTTACTCCATTTAACAGCACAGGCCTTTTTATGGGCATGAAATTTTAAAGCATTTGCATCGCTCTGAACGCGCCTTTCAAGGGGACAGAGGCAGAAAAGTGTTTCACAGTCAGTAATCTCAGCTTGTAATGGACTCTGGCATTCAACACCCCCACCCACTTCCCTAAGGAAAAGAAAAAAATTAATGTTCCTGATTTTCTTGTGCAATTCCAGTCACTAGAAGAAGATTACAGGCCATAAACTGTACGCTCAGTACATTATTCATTTGTCCGGTATATACACCAACCAGTTCACTGGAAGACCCATCGGCAGGGGCATTGCAGTACGTGTTACGGATGTCCCAGACCCGGACAGAATTGTCCATCGAGGCTGAAGCAATTAAACTACTGTCAGGGCTAAAAGTAAGGCTGGTTATGTTGTCCGTGTGCCCCCTCAGTTCTTTGTAGAGAGTTCCTGAAGCCAAGTCCCACAGCTTTAGCCGCTGGTCTTCACCCGCCGAGGCCAGGTACTTACCATTGGGAGAAAATGCAAGTGCCAGCACGGGGCCACGATGCCCGGTGAACAGGCGCACCGAGTTGCCTTGCTGAGTGCTCCATAAGCGCACAGTCTTGTCTGTGGAGCCTGTCGCTAAGTAGTTGGAATTGGGGTGGAACTTGACACAGTCTACATCCAGTAAATGGCCTGCATATATTCGCAGAGGGTACGTCCGATCAAACGACCAGAGTCTTGCGGTGCGATCATGGGAGGCGCTGGCAAAGTACAGGCTGCAGGGACTGATGTCCAAATCCCAGACAGGGTAGGCATGTCCTTGGTACAACACAGTGTTTGTGAAACTTCCGAGGTCCCAGTATCTGATGGACATGTCCTCAGAACAAGACAAAAGTCCTGAGCTGTCTGAAAGGAACCTGGTGCTATACACAGGCCCACAGTGTCCTCTCAGGATTTTCATTTCTGTGCCTGCGCTGTCATCTTCTTCCTCCTGGTCAGGAAGAGGAAAAAAAAACAACAAACAGAGAAAAGCATGTTTATCTGTTCAGCACATACAGGAAAATAAGCTGGCATTGACACAGAAGAATTTATTTCAGATGTGGCACATTCTGCGCAGCCCCAAGACACAAATGCTGCTAGTGCATTTGGTATCAGTGCTAAAAGAGCTGCTGAGATCAGACTTATGTAAGAGGTTTCACCCCTACTTTGCATAGCCTCACGCCTGCTCTAGAAGGCAGTTAACCCAGAATCATATGAAAAATAAAGAAAAAATAAGCATTTTAGGAAAGCTTTCCAAATGCCTGTTGCTTTAAAATACTTGTTAAAAACATCTGCTAATTCCCTCTCCACTCCCTGCTAAAATTTTGGCTAGATGTTAAAACAGATCTTGGCATCTGCTCTTTTGGTGTGGTCA
This sequence comes from Lagopus leucura, assembly GCF_019238085.1. Taxonomy (NCBI): domain Eukaryota; kingdom Metazoa; phylum Chordata; class Aves; order Galliformes; family Phasianidae; genus Lagopus; species Lagopus leucura. Next base: position 63,690,453 of record NW_024962252.1, on the reverse strand, counting down.
TTCTTGGAAGTAAAACTCTCAGTAGAGAAAAAGAAGCCCAGATGTCTTAAACAAAAGGCAGGAGGCAGAAGGACAAGGCCAATGTGACAAGCTGCGTACTGGACATTCCTTCTCAGCCCCACACTTTAGCAGAGATCCAGCAGAGATCATAGTATCTATTTCTCTGCGCCAGCACCATCAGGATGCTTTTACACCCCCACCTTTCAAGACCAGCAAATGCATCTTATTTAGGCCAAATAATCTATTTTGGGGTAGGAGAAGATAAGTAATCACAAAAAGGATTGTAGTGGAAACCTTTTTATCCTGCAGCTCTCCAATTCAAGCACCACAGCAGATCATCAACAATTAAAGGCTTTTACATTTTAAAAACCTCAATGAGCTGTGCTAAAGGAATTTGAGCATTTTACTCCTTCTCAACAGAGGCCATCTATGGGAGTCTGCTCAAGCAGCACCTCGATAACCAAAGGCTACAGACTGCACAGGCTGCAACAAATTTCAACTCCAAACAGTGTCCTTGTCCAGCAAGTTGCACTCTCATCTCATTGAGAGCACAAGAAGAGAACCACGGCTTGGGATGCATCTGCTTGAGACCATCCTTCCTTGGGATGCTCTTGCAGATGCTTTCAATCACTAGTGAATCAGTAACGCTTGCCTATGGACAAATCTGCATGTGCAATTCAACACGATGCCCCTTTGTTTGTGAGCAGCCTCATGTACTTTTATCACTGCACACCGGTTTCTGTTTCCTGCAGAACAAGCACTTCCTGCCCTGAGAGGAAACTCAGCTCCCCAGGGCTGTTGCTGACCAGCAGAAGCCAGCGCACAGCAAGCGGCTCTCAGCTCTCACAGTCACCTCTCAGGGCTGCAGGACCTCAGGAACCACAGTTTGGCAGCATTTACCTACAGCCCTCAAAGCCCTTCTCATCCAACAGTTTCAAATCCCACTCACAGAAGTGAGCACGCTGTAACTCTGCTGGCTTGCTGTCTTCCTCCATCCCGGCTTTGTGCTCAGTGGTAGGTGGCAAGCAATGTTTGATAATGCTAATTCTCTTCAGAGTAGTCGGCGCCCATGGGAGTTTTATGATGTGGCTCGGAGCCAACCCCATCTCTCATGGAAGGTGAGGCACAAAGAAATTACAGGCTCCAGCAGGCAAAGCTCTGTTCTTATTCAAATTGCTTTTTCTACTTCAGACAGAGCACTGCTTGCTGGAATCCACAGCACCTCTTTTAATATGGTAACGGCCTAGAATGCTGATACCTACATTGTTTTATCCTATTTAATTATGACCAAAAGATCCCTAACAAATTTCCAACAGAAGTCTGCTCCAGTGCCCTATACTGCATTACAGTTTTGGTAAATTCTGCAAGTCCAGGTACTTAATTCTATGCTTTCAAATTCATACAGAGCTACTTCAGCTACCTGCAAGAGCATACACTTTTGCTATTACAAGCACATGCTCTTCTTCTCTTATACTAAAGCAGCAGCTGATTTGAAAATGCCTGCCTAAGAATTCAAAAGCCACACTTCTGTATGAGCACAGGTAGCAATTATTATCTTTCTCTTCTGTTTGATACTCAGTGAAACAACTGCACATTTCTGTTACAGTTCACTGAAAATGGGATACCTGTAATGCTTCTGAGTCACTACATTCTTCCTTTTCCTCCCTGTAAGTTAGCCTGCTAGCCAGAGCGGGCTAAATTTACAAGCTATTTACATCTAATTTAAACAATACCCTACAGATACAGTAAAAGCTACCTTTTATTATTTGCACTCTCCATTTTCAAAAGAATAAGTATCAAAATATTTACAGTAATGGGACAGAACTGGAAAACTGACACTACTGAACATTAAAAAAAAAAAAACAACAAAATAACTGCTCATCAATAGTGAGTAAGAAATCATCCTGAGCTAGTACAAGACACCCCAAAACTGTTTTGTTCTTTTCAGTTTGTTAATGTGTTGGCATGTTTTATTATATTGCACACCTTTCAAATGAGGCAATTGTAGATAAGACTGCCCAACACTTCAGTTATTGCTTAAATCAATAAATGAGTTTGACAGGACAGTCACCTGAATTCAGAAAATGCAAATGTTTCACTGCATTTAACCTTGTGAGCAGCAAACCTTACCTAGCCTTCTGTGCAGCATAAGCATCAAGGGAATGTCTGACCCTCAAAAAACCAAACAACAAAAAGCCATCCTCCGCCACCCCAGAAAGACTTTCTTTTACTCTAAGCACTATCAAGTTTCTCTGAGTATCATTCTTCTCTCTCATCCTGTCAGGATGGAAGATCTCTCATCTGCCTACAGTAGGGATCTCTAGCAGGGGAACTCAAGGAGGTAGACACCAAGGCTCTCCTTGCAGGACATTTTTACTGCTTCTTCCCGCACTGCCTCCTCTGCCTGCCACCCATCAAGATGTCAGTGCCATCCCTGCTCACTGCCATCTCAAGGACCGCTGCCACTCACTGTCTTAAAAGTAGAGTCAAACAGGGTCAAGTCTTAGCCTTCACAGAATTTAAAGGCTTGTCACTCTTATGGCTATTTGGAATAAACAGCATAATTTTCTGCTGATGATTGATGTAGCACCAGTGATGAGCATGGCAAACAGTAAGGCCATTCGCACTGCTGCAAAATTGCATTTTGTACAGGGACTACGGAGTGGCATCTGTGAAATAACACTATAAATAAAATGGAATTTCTTTATCCCTAAATGCTGAGCCTCCCCTGTTTCCAAGAACCAAGCTGACACTGGCAAAGCGTATTTGGGCATCACACTGAGCAAAATTCACTAAAACTACAGCTAATAGAAAACTGACTTTAAAGCCTTTGTGTCAGTAAGAGACTTGGAAAAACTATTGATCTCTTCTGCCAAATCACAACTTCACACATATACACACGCAAAAGGAGTTAATAAACCAGTAGTGTCACTTCAGTGCCATCCTGAAAGAGATCCACTGAAGCTATCACAGCCCCAGACCTCTATAACTTCTTAAACTGCATGACTAATGTGCTTGCAGCAGATCAGAAACCAAGCTGAAGGCTGATTATTTTGAGCACTACTTACATACAACAGTGCATCCCAGTCCAATTACTCTATACAGAAATCAAACAGAACAAAATGAAGAAACCCTACAAAAACCAGCCAAGTGTCACATCCTATACAGGTTACAGAACTCGATGCAGTAGTGTCAGTGCACTTCAGCCTTTTCTGTTGCCAAAGTTTCCATCAGATTTATTGCTATGAACTGTTGCAGATCAGACTGCCATGACGGTCTGAAACACAGCTTCCACTCACTGAGCTACATGCTGGTGACTGCAGCCCAGCAAGGGTAGTCTCATTCAAGTTGGCTTGATATCTGTGCCTTCCACCTCAGTGGCACACATGTGGATAGTGGTCTGTTTCTACCTTTGATCCCGTGAGCATGTTTCTGAGCATCCCTTTGATCCTGTGGGCATGCACTTGCTGCTCTCTGATACAGGCATTTGTTTCCTTTGCAGTCCTTAGGCTTTCATTGGCATTCAAAGATACGGAACCAATGATCTGCTCAGGCTGATGTTTGCCCTCAACTCTGAACTCCAGATCAGATCACTATTTGTTTTGTTAGTGATGAAATGATTCAGGGCAACGATGACTTTAATTTGTGCTGGTCTTTGACCAGTTTTTTAGACCTGTGCATAAATACTGCAGGATACACAAGATCTTAAAACAAACAATGCCATTTGTTTGTAATTAAGCTTCTGTGGCCATTTCATAATATATGTAAGAAAAAGCAAATACATGCCAACAAAAAGCTAACATATACTCCTGACAGCTTGGCAATATCCCACTTGTCTAAAGCCTGGAGTCAAAGAAGGTGATCTGCTAATTTACCAGATAAATTTTCCTAGTCACAGGTTATTTTCATTTATTTTTCCTGAAAGGCAATCCATAGCCAAATGTCCTAGGAACTTCTGCAGCTTATCATGACAACAAACCCACAGCTCCACCCTGGGTTAGTGTGACCTGCTCACTCAGCAGAAGGGCTTAACCAGAGAAGTGGTGAACACACTGCTGTGCTGTTTCACCTGGACACCTGCCTCTAGATCTCAAGGTAACTAACAAAGCAATCTTGACTCATACACCTCATCATATACCAAACTATGCACTATTTAAAAATAAACAGAACCTTGCCACCAGGTATTTTTTTATGAGTAGAAAATAAAACAGCGGGGGAAAAGAAAAAAGGATGCTTCTGCTAAATGCACAACAGAAGAACAATTGAATGCTTCCTCCTCCTTGCCCCCCCCTTCAAGAGGAGTGATTAAACAAAGGAGTTACAAACTGATCTCTAACCAGATATAAGATGCTACACGGGCAGTTGTGGTGAGAGGGGAGGGAGGGTGTGACTAGAAGTTAAAAGAAAAAGAAAAAAATCTGGAAGATGTTATCTAGCCTGGCATGCAAAGGCACAGATATCCCAGTCCTCATCTTTAGCACTCCAGCACAAGTGGGAATTATCTGAAGCTCCTACACTACTGATTCTTTAATGCAGACTCACTGTATAATTTTTCAATTCCTCACCTCTTGCTAGACTGACTCTTTACTTCTTAAGTTTTTCACTTAAGCATACTTTTCACATCTGAGGCCTCAGACCAACTTTCTCTGGTTCTTTTTTTACTTTATCCTTCCCAATTCTGCCTCCCTTTCACCACTTTTCTGATTGCATTTTGAACCACTTCTAGTTTTCACTACAGTGTGTTTTTACTTTCCATATTTCCTCGTTTAATCTTCCCACCCACAGAAGAAGGCTCTGTGCTAACACAGCACAGAGTGTTCTCCAGTAACCTGTCTGTATCTGGCTGCCTCTGTACTGTGATCTCTTCAAGGACAATAAGAAGAGGGAGATCTGCACCTAGGACTCATGAACTGTGACCTGAGCACACTGTCATTACACCTCAGTGCAGCATTTTACAAGCAAGGCAAGAAAGAACAGGGATAAGAGGAGGCTGTAAGAGGAAGTGAGTCAAGGCAGACAGGTGGCAAAGAGACTCACAGTTTCCTATAACACTATTAGATACTCAACATAAAGTCTGAATATACCTCAATAGAAAGGGTATTGAGGAGGGAAAAAAAAAAGAAAAAAAAAAAAGAGGTATTCAAACCTCCTCATCCAGGATATCACAAGCCAGGCGGATGCGGGACACATCAACAAGATGGGGCTCAGATTTTAACTTCTTGGAACGCAGGCTCCACAGCTTAACGCATGAATTATCAAACCCAGCAGCAAGCAGCTTGCTATTTGGTGAAATCTCTGCCGTGTTCAGCAATTGCTCTGTGTTATAGAAGGCATAGAAGCAGATGGTTGTTAAGGAAGGGGGCCCATCCTTGACGCGTTTAATGCTGTCCTGCAGTAATTCCAGCGCTGCCTCATTCTGCAAGATGGAAGCTGGTACCTCGCTGGGCTCCAGCCCGTTGCTCTCATTACGCGAGGAGCTCCCACTGGCGTAGAGCTGGTAGTCGGTCCTCTTGGAGGGCTGCACATCCAGGTGGATGTGCAAGGTCAGGACTTTGCACAGGGCGTTGTTGTTGTCACTTTGGAGGTAGCGAAGAAGGTAGTTGTAGCTGTCCTCTTGAAGGCGGATGACGTACTTGTTGTCCAGAAAAGCCCGGAGCTTCAAGTTGGACAGGATATCTTGAATAGTCATGGTAGTCTGTAACTGCTCAATGATATCCTTCTGGCTGGCATTCTGCAAGAACATGCCATGGAAGCGGCTGTAAAAACTGTCCACTGTGCTTTTGAGGCCATTCTGGACCATGTTCAGATGGAGGTAGACAAAGAGGGGATACAGAAGAGGCATCACTTCATGGCTGTGCTGAGAATCTGAATCTACAGAGAAAAGAGCAACAAACTTTGAACAATTTCCCAATCCACTTTCTAATCGGAATAAAGCAGAGCAAGGACAATTACTGCAAAAAGCCTCAAGAATAGGACTGTTAGTTTTTGGCATTTAAATGGATCTTTTCAGCCACTTAAAGGGGATACAGAGCATCTACTGAAGATTTAAGTAGAGATTTCAAGTTGATGAAGAATATTATCAGAAAAAAAAGGGCAGATTTCAAAACTCCTTTTAGGAGTGGTCAGTTATTAAAATACTACCTAGCTACATGACAGTCGGATTTTTTCACTCTGTATTTCAGAAAATACATACATTGTCCATTGAGATAAACTCTAAAATTTACTTGTTACATTTAAAATAACATTTAATACAGTTTCAGTCAAAAATATTTATGTAGTTTGTGTTGGCCTGAACTTAGATGGCTTTTTTTATTTCCCCCTAGGCTTCAATAAAACTTGTACATGATGCTTTGGGTGGAACTGATTTGATTTATCCCAAGCTACAGTTGTCAGAATGTACTGCAATATTCTGGGCTTGTTCCGTTTCTGTGCCAGCTCGTGTGCATGCTTTCTGTCTCTCACCCTGACAAGGCAAATCCCAGCAGTAATTCCTAGTGCACTGTGCAAACAGCTCCCGATTAGGCTATGCTGTACCTTGCAGAGACTGATCTGTGCAGCAGCTTCTTGGAGCTGTGCCCCTCCCACCAGCTGCAGGGAGCTGTGAGGAGCAGAGCACTGCCACCGGGTATCATAATCCCACACAGGGCACAACAGTGACTTACTGGAGGCCCAAATGCATCTCCCACTGTGTACCACCCTTTCTAACTTCCCCTTCAATCACTACCAGTAATATTAACCAACAATGCACAGTGGGACCGAGGCTCACTGGAGAAACGTAGATATGTCACAAAGTGGGGAGAGTGGCAACCTCCATCTTCAAGGCACTATTATAAAAGACCTTATCCATTTTTTGGCTTTTTGTTGTTGCTGTTGATGTTTTTTTCTTTTAAATCTCCCCACCTTTGGGACTCTAGGAGAAACATGAACCTGGAATTATGGATGCCCTATGCACCCCACTATAGCATAAAAATATTTTTCCCATCATGTATTTGCAGTTTCTAAGTCTGTACAGGTAAACGAAAGGATATAAATTATCTCTTAGTTGCCTTGACAATTGAAAAAGAAATCAGTTATGAACAAAATTCAAAATTCCTAGGCTAGGGGACAGAAATTAGTGCAGTAATCTACTAAGCTATCTGCCATTCATATAAGGCATTGCCATCTTCCTTTTTGTCTTGTATACATACAATGCTTTTCAGAAGATCTACAGATATAGAGGTCAAATCTATATTAACAAGATAAGTTCAACAGACAGCTAACAGACAAAGCTACTCAACCATCAGGTAAAAAAAAATAAATAATAATAAAATATATATATATATATATTTTTTTCAGTTGTAGTAACTGAAATCTCATAGCTTGGAATCAAAAGATTCAGACAGAAACATGACTTGAAGTCCTAAGACTTTCTCTAGTCCACACCACGCCTCTCCCATTCCTGTACTAATTAACCACACTGTATGTCATGATCTTGAATTTTGTTATACTGTCATTTATTTGTTGAAATGGCACAGATCCAGCTGGCTTCCTCTTCCTCGCTTCCTGATATTTACCTGTGAGAAAATTGCGTAGTCGTCCAAATTGTACTTCATATTGCTGTGGCTCCGGCAGGCAGGGAGCTGCAGACACGACGTTGGCACAACCAGATTCAGATTGGACTGTGAAGTAAAATAAATAAAATTAGGATTTAAGGAGTTTTGCATGTGTGCTTGGAAATAAAACTTCTCGTAAGATCCAATGTAATCCAGCCACCGGGGTGACATTTTTGCTTCATACTGTCCAGGGAGGACACTGTCTTAAGCACCAAAACAAGGCATTTATTAAATTTAATCTAAAGAGTTACACAACTGAGACAGATCATGAATGAAAAACGAAACTGATTTTTTTTTTAATTTAAAAAAAGCTTAGCAACTCTTCTGCTTGCTCTCCACCACCCCAAATACATTTTTAAGCTTTCAGATATGTTGAGTTCAGAAGAAACAGTGTAATGTTGCCACAGATCCCTTTAGAGGTTTACAAGACACTGGATGGTTTTACAACTTTGCACTCAGAAAGAGGAAAGCAATTTCTAACTTTCTCCAAAACAAAGTCTCTCCATCTGCTAAAGCCAGCACCCATTAAGACACAAGGCCTGCAGTAACCCTACCACAGAGCATCAAGGTCATCTCAGATGGTATTAAACTGATTTTGGAATCAGCACCAGCTCTTATAAATGTGGTTCTGTTACATCTAGAAAGGAAATGACTTATTTCTCTGGCACAAAACCCTTCCTCTTCTGCTAATGCCCTAGAATCTGCCTTGAGGCTTTGTGCAGGTTTATAGACATTCGCCTACATAACCTGGGCAAATAAAAATACTGGTAATTAGAAACAAAACCTGCATTCCTAAATTTTAACTGATGTATTTAATTCTTCTGTTCTTGCAAGAGCAGGACAAGTCAAGGAGCTTTGTTTTCCTCTTTATTTTTTTTTTTAAATAAACATTCATAACTGTTTTACCCTCCATAATACTTATTCTCTTTATTCTCCCTTTCAACTTCTTCAACTTCTTTCGGCCTTTCCACCTCCCAGTCCCTTTCATTCCTGCCTCTTTTCCTTCCTGCCCTTGATCGATCACTTTTTTTGTTCAGGCATTTGGCTCATGCAGAGGCACAGATAGCCTTGGAAGTCTATAAACAACATCATCAAATTTTCACGTGCTCAAGAGAGAGGCCAGCCTGCAGCTCATCTCAATGCGTCTAATTAGAAAGAGATCAGCTCATGGTATGCACACAGCCTGTCACTATTCCTCCCCTCACTCTGTATCCCTGCCTCTTAGAGAAATACAGAAGATGCATTTACTGCAGGGAAAGCTGAATTCATCTTCAGCAACAGAGAGTTAAGCAGTGCTTGTCTTCTTCCCAGGGGAAGCACAACTAAAGACTCCAGTACCAATAGCCTATCTTCTAGCAAGTCAGTCTCAAAACAAACAAATACAAGCTGTTAAAAGATACACATACACTGTACTTTCTACAGCCTGGTTGCTTCACAGGCTCCATGTTGATAAGAATTCCAGGCTTAGAGCTTTGCATCAAAACTCAGAGCATCAGTTTATAAAGAAAACAACTTTAAAAACAAAGCAAAACATTTATGTAATGCTACTTATTGGTATTAAAGCCTAAATTAAAAAATACCTTCTATTTGGGCTCATAATTTAATATAATCAGTATTAATCATAAGGAAATAAACTCACACAACAATTCAGAAACAATCAGCAACAGTTTTCAGTGTCACCCATGCCACTTGTGGCAAAAGCAAAGGACACCAGAAAAATAGAAATAGGGTCTTTCTTTCAAATGTAAATCTGTGGCACTGCATAAGAGTCAGCTCTACAGAGCTTCAGTGGCCTTGTTTCAGCAGGAAGGGGCATGACTTTCCATCCAGCTTGTGCCACAAAGCACAGTGTCTGTCCTCAGCTTAATGAAGCGCTCCCTCCATGTCACCTACTTAACTTTCTTTCTGTAAGTAACAGAATTCCAAAATTAAGATGCCCTTCCTGCTTTAGAAAGGAGAAACCGATCTTCAGCTGCGTATTCTAGAGCAGGCTGACTGGATGACCATCAGGCCCTGCACTTCACTCAATAAAGATGCTAGAGCTTGATCCTACCAAGCACACAGCAAACAAGCCCTAACCTAGCAGCCAGTGACAGCAAGTTCTAATCTTTTTCCTTCTCCAAACTCTTGCCCAGTTAACGCTGCTAAAAGGGATCAAGAGCTCAACAGCTCCCAAAAAATCAGATATTCAGGTATTTTTTTCTCCCGGTGGAAGAAAAACACATTAAGAGATCTACACTATTTTCTTCTCCACTTTCCCTAGTGGCCGTAAGTGCAGCTATTGGAAACATCTGCTCCCTGCCTTCACTTCCTGTAATTGCAGCCAGTTAAGCAACCCGCCAGCAAATTCCAAGGAACCCATTCCTGTTTCAGGGACACCAACAGCACCCTTCTGGTCTCCTGTTTCTGCTAAGAAGGAACAAATGCAGGGCCGTTTCATAACAACTGGTTCTCCTTCGATGAAAGTGCAATTAAGTACAATTTTACATTAATTCTGACAGTCTTAAGTATTGATAGGATACCGTGGACAATATTGGAGAAACCTGTTCTTCAGTTGCTTTTTCTATCCCTCAAACACTCTTCTAGTTCATTAAAAAATATGAGACAGTCAAAAGGAAGCTCTGAGCTGTATTTTAGTGCAAAAACCAGAACTGTGTAACTATAGCAAGTATGGAGAAAGGCTGAAGAGGCTCTGGAGGATGACAAAAAGAATAATGAAGGCAAAACAGAGAAACAAAACTATTTTAAAACCAAAACCAGTGGACACTTCACTCTGAAAGGAGAAATCAGAATTGAAGACAGCAGTAGGCAACTCTCCCATTTCTAGAGACCAGCTAATTTACAATGCAAACAAAGGAAAGAGCTGAACAGAAAAAGTAAGGTGAGTTTTGTTAAGGACAAAACAAAATCATCTCCAGAAAAAAATATTTTATTGCTTTCTCTGAAATAAAGCTGTGCTAGCATCAGAACCTGGCCAGCTTTTATTCAGCTTACAAAACTAAAATGACTGTAGCAGAAGTATTTTGAGCTTGTTTTGTCAGGATAAATACATGCTAGGATTTTCTCTTTCAACACAGTCATTTGCAGAACTGCAGCATATTCACTGATAGCTTACTACCAGCATGTCTGACATGGAGAAATAGTAAGCAGCAGAATACACGATAGCAGACCATTTTCAGTTCTAACGAAAATTGATGACTAAGATCTGAATCATTAGCCACAAAACCCTTGCGCTGGCAAGAAGATACAAACTAATAAGAAACTTAGTAATAATATTTGGTGAAAGATTAGTAAAGAGACAAAAAAAAAAAAATCAATCACAAACAGTCATGCTTTACTGAGGTCTTTTTGCATGATGCCATGTGGGAATGCAAGGACTTGCAGTCCAATTCAGCTCTGTTTGTCCTTCAGATACTCTGCACCCTCCCAGTATCAATCAGTTCCAACTTCTAATCCCATTCCAACCGACCTTTCTACTCTTCTTTTCCCTAAAACATCTCATCAAAACCAACCAAAACCAATTTGCATCTCACTTCGGTTTCATATCTTCCCCATCCTTCCAGTATTACTTCAGAGAGTTGCAGCAAGCGTCTGCCAACTTTAAAAACAGCAAGGAAATGAAAAATACTGAGAAGGTGCAAGTCCATTTTAATAACAAAGCATTACCCAATTTCCTTCAGGCTCCTACAAGAGTCAGCCTACACATCTACCCATACATCTCTCATCTTAGGACTAAAATAAATACAGCAAAATAGTCGAGAGGTAGAAAGAGCCATTTTGGCATTCATCTTTACCCAGGTACAAGCACAGAGTTATACAACAACCAATGTTTTGTCATATTAAGCTGTATCACAGGTAAATCATATCCTTGCCACTCTCAGCTGGGAATACCATTACATCCTAAACAGATCAACTAAAAAAGACCCACTCTTCTACTTGTGCTTTCACCCCAAGTTCAACCTTGTATTTTTCATTACTTTTAAATGTAAATAAAGTGTTTACAACCTCCATATCACTTGCATCTTTTCAACATTTGCAGCCGCACAAATACTAGCACAGTTTATTTTAACATAAAAAAAGATAACATTAAAAAAAGATAAAAATATAAATAGTCTGCCTGGTCACAGAGAAGACTGGGATCAGCAAATAGCATAATAGAATCCAAAAGCCTTTAAGAAAAAGAAGACAGTTTATTTCTGTGCCTCATCAACTGAAGGGTTTTCCCCCCACCCCCCCAAGTGACACATAGGAGCTTTCACAATTTGAAATACGACAAGGCCAGAGAGAAAAAACCAGCCTGTATCACTTCCATTTTACATGACATAGGCCTCCTGGAGCACAAAGGTACAATAGATTTTCCTACTTCTACTTAATCCCTCCTGCAGGCTCTTCTAAGTTTGGTATCAAAGTACCACTACTCACCACACTTCATGTTTTCTAAGATACAGTGCATGTATTTACCACTATCCAAACCCAATGTTCCACGGCCCATGCATCTCAATTTTTTATGCTTCTAACTATAGTTTAATTCTCTGAAATCACTTAACTCACTCCAGCTTCATACTGGCAAATTTCCTTCGAAAGGGAAGCTCTCCATACATACAGGTGAATTCATTTAGCTTTACCAAGATGCACGATCATGCGTGCTGGCAAGAAGCACTCACAGAAAATAGCAGGATTACCTGTGAGATTAGCTGCCATCTCTTCAGCAGTCTGACACAGCCTCAGCCCTTGTTTTAGGGGACCTTCTGAGTCCACATACTGACGGCGCTTGAGGTAGCAGGACACTGCCATCTGAATCTGTTCTGTGCGTACGCGTTTCATGACCTGGAAAGAAAAGAAAGATGATGGACTGTTACTGTGGAGGCATCTGCTGAGACCAACACGCACCATAGCTGTACTGCAAGTGATAGGGAACAAATGGCATTTTCATTGCTGAAGTTAAACAGCTCCATTACTGACGCATGAAATAAAGCTTGTGGGCACCTGTCACAGTACCAAGGCATAACCTTCATGCTTTGAATCAGCTCCCTGAAGATATTTTGCTGCTTAATTCTACTGATTTCACTAGGAAATCCACAATACCATTGAGGAGTGCACACTGAAGCTGCAGTGATCAGTCAAAGTATTTGATTTTGTTAAAGTAACTCACAAAAAGGAAAGGTTTCTCCTCCTTGCTTTTTACAGTAACTTCAGTTGTGTGCTGATTCCTCTGCTTAAACAACCAACAAAATGACACCAGAAGAGCCAGGGGAATAAGAAATTAATATAAAAAGGTGGGAATTTCAGAATAGTCATGCTTTAAATAGTTTAAATAGCCTTTAAACTTATTTGGGGAATCAAAGAAGCAACAGCTTATAGCCTGAATTTACAGGTCAGGGCCAGCGTTCTGGTGCCTCAGTCAGGTACGTTTCCAGAAAAAAAAAATAAAGAAAAAAAGAAAAAGCCAAAGCCTTTTACACCTGCCCCCATCCATGTAAACTTATTACATTAGACAAATTAAAAAAAGATCCTCCGAAGTTTCCCCTAAGTAAATTTTGAAAGCCATCCTCACAAGCACTACCTGGTTGTATCTCGAACCCAAAAGGAAACTGATGCTCACTTTCAACCTCTGGCTTTTAACAAAAGCCTCAAGAAGGGGAATGGAACAGCTCACTTCTATCTGAGTGGTTACCAGCTGCCACCAACCTTTAGACAATAGCCACGGAGCAGCTAAATCTGATGAAACGCAGCTTTGCAGAGAGTCAGGCACATACGACCTTTCTTCCCTCTTCCAAGAACTGTGTTCCTAACAAAACGCCAACTCAAAAAGCAGGCCATAGCCCAGCCTTCTCAGTATCCACACACGTCTGTGCTTATCCCAGCTGTCAGAGCAATGAGCTATCTGAGAAGTCCCAAGTAGACAGAGATGCAAGGTTTTAGCATAAGTCACTTCAAACACATAGTGGAACTGCAAGCCCTAATGCTAGGGAGAAAACTTAAAAGGGATTTCCATTTGCTTTCAAGGGTGAAGTAACAGCTGATGGTAGGGAAGGGGCACTGACACCTGTAAGTTTTGAAAGCATTCTCAGATAGATCTATTAAAATCAACTACAACTTATTCCATGCCAAAAACAAATTTCCTTTTAACCTTCAATTAAATAAATCATCTTGATTTATGCTGCTACAAATGCACCCTCAGCAAGTCCACTGATGATATAAAGCTGGGAGGAGTGGCTGACGCACCAGAATGCTGTATTGCCATTCAATGAGATTCAGATAGGCTGGAGATATGGGAAGGGAAGAACCTGACGAGGTTAAACAAGGGCAAGTGCAGGGTCTTGCACCTCAAGAGGAATAATCACACTCATCAGTATAGTTAGGGGCTGAGCTGCTGGAGATCTGCTCTGCAGGGAAGGATCTGCCGGTGGACAGCAGGTTGGCCACGAGCCAGCAGAGAGCCCTTATGGCCAAGAAGGCCAATGGGATCCTGGGCTGCATTATAAAGAATGTGGTCAGCAGGTTGAGGGAGATGATCCTCCCCCACTGCTCTGCCTGGTGAAGCTCCTCAGTTCAAGAAAGGCTGGGTCTTTCTTACTTTCAAGTGACAGTGCAGCAGGACAGAAGTCTTCCCCAGGAAACCCCTTTGGGCACCAAGCTCAGGCCTCTTACTTTGCCATCATCCCTCACCCTTAGCACCAGAAAAAGCAGTGCCACAAGCAGGGAAAGCTTCATAGTGAAAAATGGATTGATAATGCAAGAAAAAAACAACATTCCTATAAATATTCTTCTCCAAGCGCTAAAAAACAGGGTTTATCATAAAACAAACGTAAGAAAGGGCTGCCAAAATGCCTTGAGCTGGGCTCAAATTGAGCACATTCACAACAGGTCAATGATGCAGAACTGAAGGGCAAAAAGGACACATTTGTCCCCCCTGGACCTTCGCATCATGTCCTCGCCTGGCTCTCAGAGCTGAAGAGGATCTTCAGGACATGCACACATCAACCCTATGTTGCTTCTGTGCCTGCAGGAAACCTGGAGCACTCTTTAGTTAGTCTCAGCTGCCTTGCTACACCCAAACACCCCAAGAACGATAAATACTAGTGCCATTAATTATTTTGACTGATAAGCAATATACACAAGGAAAGAGAACGATCACCTCAGGAGCCTACACAGCTACTGTGCAGCCTCTTTTGCACAGTCACCAGTGCGAGCACACAAAAGAGACACTGAGCTGCTGCTCTTTGAGGAACCAGAACACAGAAACCCAGAGAATACATCGTAGGTTCCTCTTTCTTAGAAGAGCTGGAAGTTGGCTGTGCGTTGAGCACTGGGTCGGGAGAATTCACTTCCTCCCACCCAGGTGCAGGTTTAGGCAGATTCCGCAGCCCTTTAGTATCACAGCATGGACGGAGAGAAGCTGGAGGACTACTGCTGCTCTGCCCTCCGTCCTGCCCGGGGATGAGGCACCAAGGATCCAAAACACCTCCCACAAACTCTGAAGTATTCAACTCATCCAAGATTCACAAAAGTTTCAAAAGAAACAAGATAAAGGCCCACTTGGGGTAGGAAAACCGCGGCCCCAGGTGGCCGTGGGCAGGGCGCTGCGGGCAGAAAGCAGACAGCCGGGATGCGAAGCGCGCCCCCCGCGCGGGGTGCAGGTCTGGCTCCCTCCCTGCCCGCGGGCTCACGCCGCCAGCCCCACAGAGCTGCTTTCACTCCCCGCCCCCACGGCACGATCCCCAGTCCCCACACTCACCCCCGGCGCCCGCCCCTCCTCTTGTGCCGGCCCCCGGCGCTCTCCCGCCGCAGCCCCGTACGCGCCTGAGGGTTACCCCGCGGCCTCCCCAGGGCCTGCGGGGCCTCCGCCACGAGGCGGCCTCCCCACGCTCGCTCTCGCCGCCGGGCGGCGCCGCTCCGCTCCGCTACCGGCCCGCCCGCCCGCTCGCTCGCTCCCCCCCCCCCCCCGGCGCGGCGCGGGCCGCCACTTACTGAGCATCGCAGGCGGAGGCGGCGGGAGGCGGGAGCCGGCCGGCGGGGCCGGGAGAGCTGTCAGTGCGCCCAGCCGCACTGGGCGGGGGCGCCGCCGCTGCCGCCTCCGCTGTGCGCCGCGGGCGCAGCGGCCGGGGTTGCCTGTGGGCCGGCGGCCGGCGGCGGCCTCTCCATGGCTGCCTGACACACGCCGCGGCGGGGCGGGGGCGAGCGGGGCCGGAGAGGCCCGCGCGCAGGCGCCCTCCGGCCGCCAATGGGAGCCGACCGCTCCGTGCCGCCTCCCTGCGCTCGGCGCTCGGCTAGCGGGGCCTGGAGGGCCGGAAGCGGCGTGGGTCCGGCGGCCGGCGGCGTGCGGTGTGGCGAGTGCCGGGCGGAGGTTGGGGGGCTCTTATCTCCGCCGGACGTTTCGCCCGGCCGCGTTTCTTCTCCGTTCAGGCTCGGGGCCCGTGAGGTGTCCTCATGGCGGCCATCTACTCCGGGGTTCACCTGAAGCTGAAGAGCGCCAGGACCCCATGGGAGGACAAGCTGAAGCTCGCTCGCTTCGCGTGGGTTTCCCACCAGTGCTTTCTCCCCAACAAGGAGCAAGTAAGCGTGGTTTGGTAGCAAACGCGGGCAGAACCAGCGTCCCCAGCGGTGATGGGGACGGAGCTGATCTTGAAGGTCTTTACAACTTCGGTGATTCTGTGGTTGTATGAGTCACTAAACCCAGAGCTCGCTGCTTAGAGTGCTCCTGAGTGGTGGTGCGGGCCTGGCTCTACGTGTCTCATGTGCAGAGACTTGCCCTCTCCATAATTTTTTTTCCCCTTGGGCTGAAGTTCTGGTTTCCCTGTGTGAGGGCTGCCTCGTGCTGCCCCTCCAGTGCAGAAGCTCGGTGGGAACTGCGCTTTGCACCGCCTGAGAGCAGCTTGAATTCTTTTTATTTCGATTCCTTATAAATTATGGTGTAGCCCTACACCACGTTTTGAAATCAGCATTTTAAGTCAGTAGTCTTCAGCCTCTTCCAATTTGTAGATCCAAATTCCTAGGCTTCAGTTTTGATGTAGTAAATTTAAACCTGCCAGGAAGAGGATATCAAAGTTACCCCATGTATTATCTGTGTTTGCAAGTCTGTGATTTAAAAGATTACCTTTGTTCCTTAATGTCACCCATTAGCATTGTTGTCTCAGTTGAAGAAGCTGATGAGAGGACTTCAAAGTGTTAACTGTCCTGTGAGCACAGGGCCAGCACTAGATTTAGAATTAAATGTCCTAGGATTTAGGTGGTGCCTGAAACCTTCAAAAATAGACTTTTCTGCCCATTCAAACCCTTTCTGCTTGGACATAGAGCTCTTCTCAGGGACTGAGTGCTGTATTTGTGATTAGATACTAATTTTGTCATATTTTCACATTTGTGATTTTTTTTTTCTCCATTTGTTAACAGGTATTACTTGATTGGGTAAGCCATACATTGGTTTCATACTACAATAAGAAACTTGAACTGGAGGATGAAGTTGTTGAGAAGCTTTGGGCATATCTAGACAATGTTATCCGTAGTAGAAGGCTACAGAATCTTTTGAAGAGTGGGAAGACGATCACTCTCAGCTTTTCAATTGCACAGGTAATGAAAATGATGGGTATTTTGTAATGTACTGAATAGCAATGCCTGTCTCCTACAATATGTGACCTTTCCTCACGGGATAGAGTGTTACATGAAATAAATAATAATTAACCTGATGTTTTTTAGGACCTCTATTAAAAACTCTTCTATTTCTGTTCTACAATATGGTTTGTATTTGTGTGGAACTAAGACTGAAAAAGGCAGGGGATTCTAATAATAACCTCCAAGTTAATCTGCTCCTCTGTCTTTCACGTCTTCAAACTGTCTGAGTGGGAACTGAATTAAGTATTTAATTCAGGTAAGTAAAGGTTTGTTTCTGTATGGTTTTCTTGTATGTTATTTAATGTTTATATTACCATTTTGCCTAGGAGTCTTAGGAGTGATTTTCCCCTAAATGAGGGGCTCCTCTGTGCAATTGGCATGAGTACTTATGCACTGCTCTGTGCTGTTCAGCGGACCCAGTCTCAGATCTTGCAGCTTTTCATGATGAATCTGAATGAGTTGTCCTTATGATTTCCCCTTCCACTGGGAGCTTAGGGCCCTCTCTCACCGCAATAGACCAGCTTGCAGTGCTGTCATGTCCCTGTCTGTGCATCTCTGGGAGATCTATGTATGCCTACGGGAGCTTTAACCAGCATTCCTTGGTGTCTGTCTCACCTGTGTTGTGTTTCTGGCCCAATTCTCCCCAGTTTCTCTTCACTGGAGGAACCTTGCCTGCTAGATATGTGAATGTGGATGCAGATTATTGTGCCGTGCTGTTTGTCTCACAGCTTTCCCAAATTAATTTTTAGTTTGCTCACTGTGAATTGCATTAAACCGAATTAGTGGTGGCATCAAATCATTATTGAACTTAATCACTTTGTTATTTTAGCCTCAGATGAAAATCTATGGAGGAGACTTCAGTTACAATTTAACTAAGTTCAGAATTGAACCAGAAAGTCTAACTTACTATTTCAGCATCCTGGTTACAAAAATGATAGAACTCGTGGATGGCTGTTGAAGACAGTCAAAGTGGCTGAAAAAATGACCTCTTCAGTTGTACACTAGTTGAAAGGAAGCATGGGAAAGCAGTCATTACCTGCTGGAATTGAGTTGTGAAGTACAGAAAATTGTTTGAATGAGAGGGGGAGTGGAGAAAGTGTACTGATTTAACCATGTGCTGAGTGTGAAGATGTCTGACTGAAGATTGGTTAAGAACTGTAGGCCAGGATGCTATTAAAACTATTTGGAAGTGAGAAAAGCGAGCAGATATAAAGGGGAACAAAGGAGAAAACGGGGAGAACACAAAGTTTAAGAAAAGAAAGGGAAATGGAAGTTCAAGTTAAACTTGTTTAAGTAAACTTAAGTAAAGTTATTTGGAATTGCGTATCTCTTAAAGAAAAGAGAAGACACTGCTTTAGTTTCCAGGTATTAGCACTGGAAGCTTTGGCTTCTATTGCAATGCAATGATGATATTTAGTCATAGACATTTTTGCTTGTGGTAGACTTTTTGAACCAAAGAAAGTGTGTTATGTATGCTTTTTTGTTTGTTTGTTTGGAACATAATTTGGGGGACTTAGCAAGAAGAGAGGAAATTTTCTCTCCCCTCTCTTTCTGCAGGATTACTATTAGGATGAAATAGTGTATAGCATAGTGTATGCTGTTTCTGGTAACATCTGTACTAAATGAGGGGTTCCTGTGTTGCAAACAAAGCTCACAGTTCTGGCCAGATGAGCTTCTAGTCTGAGACCTCTATGAGAGGCCCAGCAGCAGCTGTTGGCAAGTCCCTGTTCCTTTTTTCTTGCTTCCAGAGCTCACAGAAGAAGTTGTTGGTTTATTATGATGAGCTTTGTCTTTGTGTACAAAATTGATTGTTTTTTTTTTTTTTCTTTTTCTTTGAACATTCAGGTCATAAATGAAAGATTATCGGAGGCCTGCTCTCAAAAAAAACAGCAAAACCTTGGCTCGGTGCTGAGTTGCTCCAGCGGCATCCTTTCTACTCCTTCACTCTCCATCATTTACACAGCAAAGAGTGAGCTCTTAGTTGACCTCCTCAGCAAGCTCTCTGAGCTGGCATGTCAGCAGCTGGCTTCGGAAGATGCTGTGGGCTCCCAGTTGTTCAGCATCCTCCACCTTACCTTTGTGCAGTACCTCCTGATCCAGAGGCAGCAAACCAACCCAAACCGTGTGTTTGGGCAGGTGACAAGCCACTTGTTCCAGCCATGTCTGCTACTGAGGCACTTTCTGACCACACGGAGCTGGACACAGTCAGATGACAACCACGTGCGTCAGTATTTGAGCAGGGAAATCCGAAATCAAGTAGAGACATTGTTGCAGGCTGGATTATTCCAGCCTGAGCTCTTCTTGTCCTACAAAGAGGAGTTGCTGCCAGAACGGGAACCTCAGGAGAAGAAGAAAGGAGCTTTGAAAAATCTCTTGCTTCCAGTAAACACTGTGCAGACCAAGTTGAGGAGTGGCTTTTGTGAACCTGCCATTCATGGACCAGTTGTGGCTAGTGCAGTGTCCCTGCTATATAAACTCTTTCTGGACTCATACTGCAAGGCAGAAAACCACCTTGTGTGTTTCCATATGCTTACCAGGCTTTTTGACTGTCTCAGGCTCTCTGGCCTACAGCAGAGTGTGGGACAGGACACGCTTTCCCCTGCAGACTGGAGCACAGAGCTCCTTGCTTTGGAACAGCTTCTGAACTTGGTGCTTAACAATGATATCTATAACATTGCCAGTGATCGCATACGGCACAAGGAGGTACAGTTTGGGTTTTACTGCAAGCTGGCGCAGATGTTGTTGAGTCACTCCCAGGCTTCCATCCCAGCTTGGTTCAGGTGCCTCAAAGTTTTGCTGTCATTAAACCACCTTATAATAGAGCCCGACCTGCTTGATTTAGTGGCCTCTGCTTGGGTTGATGCAAAGGTGTCTGAGCAACGTGCAAAGAAGCCCCAGGAGGCTCTGATCAACACCATGTTTCAGACATACTCCAAGCTGCGGCAGTTCCCACGACTTTTTGAGGAGGTTCTGACAGTCATTTGCTGGCCAGCTGTCGATGAGCTGAGGCTGCCTGTCTTGTCTGCTGGATTGACAGTGAAACTTCGCGAGTGCCTCCTTGAGCTGCCACCCAACCAGATTCTGGACATTGTGTGTCTCTTAGTGGAGAAATGCCAGCTCCTTATTCCTGCAGTTGAAAGGTCTGTTGACATGGCCTTGAAACTGATGTCATTGAGCTCAGTGCTGCACACTTTTCTGTTCAACATGAGGAGTTTAGATGATGTCACTCCTTCCCCTGTGGTTCTTCGTATGCAGAATCTGCTGGCCAAGATGCAACAAGAAGTAATTTGTCCGCTGATAGAGCTGCTGAAGGCTCCTAGGAGAGAGGAAGAAAAGTCAGACCTTTGGCTAAGAAAGGCCAGTGACTCTGCTCTCCTCCTTGTTTACACTTGGGTTGAGGTAGACACTTTGTTTAATATTAGCTGCTGTAAATATGTGTCTTCATCAGCTGAAACTGGTGGTGCTACTACTGCCTCTGCTGCAAAGCCCTGGGACATTTCGACTTTCATTCCTGGTGTAGAGGAGCAGTGTTGGGAGAGAGTCATGGAACTTGCAAGTAGTTTTACCTCCACTAGTAAATACTGCTTAGAACTGCTTGCACTTCAGAAAATGAAGATGATTCTAATGCAGACTCAAGCTGACGTACAGGTCCTTCAGCAAGCTGCAGCTTTCATCATAGAGTCTGGGAGAGCTAGCATGAGCAGAGGAGAATCTGAACCATGGGATGGAGATATCTGCGCAATAAATGATCTCACCTACCCCACGGCACACTGTCACCTCGTCATCTCCAACCTGACTATCCTGTTGCCATATATTTCCCTGAAAAATGTACAGGACATTGCAGATGTGCTTTTGGAGACGGTAGTATTGACCAGATCACAGGAAACTGCCACAGACCAGGAGCCTTCCATCAGCATTGGAAAGATCTGTCTCAGTTTGATGCACAGTTCCTTTCTCCCTGAGATGAAGGTTCTACATTGTGCTTTTCTGACCAGCCTTATTCATCAATTCGCGAAGGTGCTGCCCTCTGCTGCTCAGGATTCGGTAGATCAGCCGCTTCTGCAGCTGTCTGCAAATGATATCTCTTGGCATGAAGAAATTCTGGGTCCTTGCAAAACGACTGATGCACTGTCAGAAAACAAACAACCGAAAGATGAGCCCAGTTTATCTTGGAAAACTCTGGAGAAGGTTGCCCAGTGTATATTACTGTTAGCAAAAAATAGTTCCCCTGTCATCCTGAAGGAAAGTCAAATAGAAAGCTGTCTGACTTTGCTGGAAATTACTTCTCTTCTGAAATTAGACAGTCTTCTTCCCTCTGACTGTATCCGGTGTTTTTTATTGTTGCTGTCCCTGATAGCAAATACCAGGACTAGTGCCTCCTGCAGCAAGCTGTTATCACTGAAGTTTTTAAGTACCTGCTTCCATCTCCTCAGATGTCTGCAAGCTGGCAGGAATGCCAGCTCTGTTTTTAAAGTTTTTCATGCCAGTGATATTCTTGAGGCCATCTTAACGTCCCAGCTTACAGCTAGTAAATCCTTTGCTGATACTTTGACTGTTCCTGTTTGGACAGAATATCTCCAGGAAGTCCAAGCCTCTTTGGAACACTTTCTTCAGATGATTGTTGAAAGAAGGCAAAGTGTGAGGCTTAACTTGGAAAAGTTTGTCTCTTTCCTCTCAAGCTGCAAGCCAGATGTTGGTGCAGTGAAAAGCAAATGCAGGAAAAACTGGAATCCCGCAGCTGAGCAATTACTGCTCTTGTCATTCACCACACTGTGTCACGTCCTCACACTCTATCTTCAGCAGCAACCAGAAAAGAAGCTGCAGTCTACAGACATACTGTCTGCTTTGTTGGAGCCAGTAGTTCAGCAGATGGGAAAAGCTATTGAGCATGGTCTTCAGAGTAACACCCCAAACCACCATTTGCCTGTAGCGTTTATACCATCTGTCATGACTCTTCTCAAGGCAGATTTGAGCCATGCTGTCAGAAAGGGCTGGCAAAAGAATCCTGAGGAGTCCTGTGCATTTTTGGAGCAATCTCGTATTAAACTGTACCAAAAGTTTTACTCTCAGATACTGAGAGAGCTGCCCTCTGCAGGAGGTCATCTGCAGTTCCTTCAGTCTGCCTTGCGGTTTTTAGCAGTCTTCTGCTCAGTGCCAGAGCTGTATCCTGGAAAAGAAAATGCAGTCACTGTTGTTTTTGCTATCCAAAAGCTTCTCACTGGTATGAAATCTCCCTTTCTTCGCTTCCCTCACTAATTTTGCATGGCAGAAGCAAGTTTAAAGCTGCTTATGTAAAATACACAGCTGTTAAAAAATTCTGTACCTGTTTACGTGAGTTAAAGCAGTAGGCTATCCTTTTTTAAAAATGCTTAATAGAAAAATTATCAGGAAGGCCATGTTGTAGTACCTGGACCACAACAGCCGTCTGATCTGATAAGGATCTTCTGGAAATTGTAAACACCTATGGCTTATTCATCTTTTAGTTCTTTATTGCATATTGCACCGAAAGGGAGTATGGCTTATTTGAAAAGGTTGTGGAGTTGAGTGCAGGGCACTGTGAGGGCAGGGATTTCATATTAGGACTAGGAACTATCAGGTGATGTCTATCATTATAACTTTTTTGCTGACTTCTCCTCAATCTGTGCCTAGCTTTCCTAGTGTTAGATTGCTGAAGTGCTTTAACCTGAGGAGATGATTAATCACTGTAAAAAGCTTTTTTTTCTCTCATTTTTTTTTAATGAATAGATAAGGTATTACATAAATTGAAATATAGATTCCTGTTAAGGAAGACTTTTTTTGTCATTGACACAAATCCAGTGGATACTTGTGGAACTGAGAAGCAAGCCTTCACAGTAGTCTAAGATGTAAACTCAGGACTGTCTATGTAGTAATAATTGAGGAAGTGAAGAGTATGACTGGTGATCAGTAGAGATCTGAACTTTCTCAGCTTAACGCCCTTGACTTATGATGGCTTTTTGCCCAACGCTTGTAGTACAGCCTGACAGCTTGTGTAGCCCATTTTCTTGGCTTCTGCACAAGCTTTATTGTAGCATTTCCATGTTTCTGAGAGCTTTTTATCAGTATGGTGACTGCTCTGTAAACTCTAGGGTAGTGAATACTTGAGAACAGCAATTCATTGCAATAGTGGTGGTGGTGGGGATAAAGGGAATACTTGGGGCCCATTATAAATGGGTTGAAAAAGTACCCACATTGCTGTTTGAAGTTCTGATTCACCTTGTTTCTCCCTGTGGAAGTCTCTGTCTTAGAAACTGAAACTTGCTTGTTCAATGTGCAGGTCCTGTGATCACAGTTCAGGTGATTCAAAGTATAGAGGTGGAGCTGACAGAGGTGGTTGTACAGCTACTGGGAAACTGCTCTGCTGAAGAATTTTATGCCATAATGAGGCTTTTGCTGCAGGGACTTGAAATGAGGAACACTTGGCAACAGAAGGCTAAAGTAAGGAATGAGCTCAGTTTATTGTCAAGTTCTTTCTTCAGTTTTCTATAACTTGAAAAAATGTGTTAACTGGATGGCATCTGCTTAAATATTTTTTCCTCTTTCTGCTTTGTGGTTTGGTCAAATTAATTTGTGTGGTTAAAGAGTTTGGTAACTGTGTTGAGGTATGCTATGGACGTGAACTGAGAGAGGTGGAGTGTTCATGGAAACTTACTGGAAAAACTTTCTGACCATTTTCATAGAACTATAGAATACTTTGGATTGGAAGGGTCTTTAAAGATCTTCTAGTTCCAACCCACTTCATGGGCAGGGCTGCCACCCACCAGCTCAGGCTGCCCAAAGCCCCATCCAACCTGGCCTTGAATGCCTCTAGGGATGGGGCATCCACAGCTTCTCTGGGCATCCTGTTCTAGTACTTCACATTTCCCCCCTATCATCTTACCTAAATCTCTCCTCTTTTAGTTTAAAACCATTCCCCTTGTCCTGTCATTATCCGTCCATGTAAAAAGTTGGTGTTTCTCCTGTTTATAAGCTCCCCTGAAGTACTGGAAGATTGCAATGTGGTCTCCCCAGAGAGCCTTCTTTTCTCTAAACTGAACAAGCTCAGCTTTCTCAACCTTTCTACATAGGAGGAGTGTTCCAGCCCTCTGATAATCTTCATGGCCCTTCTTTGGACCTTCCTACAGCCCATATCTTTCTTGTATCTGGGGCCCTGTACTCCTGATGGGGCCTCATGAGGGCAGAGTAGAAAGGGATAAACCCCTCCCTCTCTCTTCTGGCCAGTCTGGATGCAGCCCAGGATACTGTTGCCTTTCTGGGCTGCACACTGTTGGCTTATGGCAAACTTGCCATCCACCAAGTTCTTCTCTGCAGGGCTGCTGTCTATGAATTCTTCTCCCAGTCTGTACACATATCTGGGATTGCTTCAACTCAAGTGCAGTACCTTGCACTTCACCCTGTTGAATCTCATTAGATTCACATAGGCCCGCTTCTCAGGTTTGTCCAGGTCCCTCTGGATGGCATCCCTTAGTTCTGTTGTGTCAACTGCACCACTCAGCTTGGTGTCGAGAGTACACTCAATCCCACTGTCTCTATCATTGATAAAGAACACTTGTGTGTTGAAGAACACTTGTCCCAAGATGGACTCATGGAGGGCACCACTTGTGACTGGCCTCCAGCTAAACATAGAGCTGTTGACCACAAGCTTCTGGCTGCAACAATCCAATCTTTATCCACTGAGTAGTACAGCCTTCAAATCTATATCTCTACAATTTAGAGAGAAGGTGCAGGATGACGTCAAAGGCAGATGATATCAGGTGCCCTTCCTTTGTCTGCTACTACCATAATTTCATTAAAGGAGACTACTAGATTGATCAGGTATGATCTCCCTTTGTGAAGCTATGCTGGCTGTCTTGGATCACCTCTTCATCTTGTGTATGCCATTATCTCTCTTCTAGGAGGATCTGCTCCATGATTTTCCCAGACACAGACATGAGGTTCACCAGCCAGTAGTTTCCTGGGTCTTCTTTTCTCCCTTTCTTAAAAATGGGAGTGTTATTTCCTTTTTTCCAGTCACTGGGGACTTCACCTGGCAACCATGATTCCCAAATATGACGGAGAGTGACTTGGTGTCCATATCAGCCAACTCCTTCAGGACTTTGGGATACATGTCATCCAGACTCATATGGACTTGTTCACGTTCAGCCTCAACAGGTGGTCTTGAACTTGCTCTTTGCTTACAATAGGAAGGATTTTTCTCCTCCAGCTGCTGCCTAGAAGTTCAGGGACACAAGAAATTTGGGTAGCCTGACTGCCAGGAGTGACTGAGGCAAAGAACTCGTTGAGTCCCTCAGCCTTCTCCATGTCTGTTGTAACAAATTCTCCCTTGTCATTTATCAGAGAGGGTACGCTCTCCTTGGACTGACTCTTCTGATCAGTGTACCTGTAGAATCCCTACTTGTTATTTTTTTCCTTGCTAAGTGTGGTTCCACTTTAACGACTCAGTAGCCTTAATTCCATGTATTGTCAACAGAAATCACGTCTGTGATGCTGAAGATTTCTGCCATGCTGAATCTTTTCTTTTACTTGCTGATTAGAGGTCTTCTAGAACAGGCATTTAGCAGTCCGCGAGGTTAACTACTGCTTGTCTGTTACTCTCCTTAACAGGTTTAAAGACATTATTTTTTAAAATGATAGTAGTTTTAAATAAAACAAAGGCTGCACTCATGCCTTTGGTATTTGTCTCTAAAATGACTTTTACTTTGTAATAGTAATATTACTACTCAAAAAATACTACTCAGTAGCTTTTTACTATGCCTTTCTCCACAAAAGCTTAAGCAGCAGTGGTAACACATAGAATACTTCAGGCTAAAAAGCCAGCTGCACCCTCCATAGAAAACTCAGTGATTTGAGGTAAAGACTTGAATTAAACTTAGGAGTTATCTGATTGTCTTTTTTCTCAGAAGTAGACATGAATATGCCACTTCAATTCTTGATGGCTGTTTGAAAGTACATCTGGAATTCCTGTATATGCATGTGAGTCTACCCACCTGAGTGCATATAAGCACTGGAATACATATGTAAGTGCTCCAAGGTTGATATACAGTGACAAGACCATTTTGGTTTGTAGTGTGTTTCTTTATTCGGTTTGTCAAAACCAGATTTCTTTTTTTTACACAAACAAAAGTCTTGCTGTGAAATGCAGCATTCTTAGTATATCTTAGTATGCCAGTGTCCCTATACTCCTCTGGCTTCCTTCTGCTATGTAGTGGCTGCTAAGAAAGACTTTCCTTTCTTAAAAATCACTTCAACCTTTTCATACAGTAAGTTGATTCTAAATGTAGTAGCACTATGAATCACACTGAATTTCATTGAGCTGGTAATTATTTTGCTATTTCCAGAGGGCTGTGCTGGTGGAAGGACTTTCATGTGTCAAGGCTCTGGTGATGCTCAAAACTGTCACAGCTCTTTTGTGCTTGAAAGGAACCAGTGCACCTTGTACCATGACTGATTGTCAATCTGCTTTCTGCAGGAAGTATTGTCAGCTATTACGCTAATCAAATTGTTGCTGAGCTGCCCATTAAGTGGAGACAAAGAGAAAGCTTTCTGGTTTGCCAGCCCACAGATAATCACAGCTTTAGCCGTAAGTATCTATTTATTGTAACTTCATTACCTATCCCTTTTATTTGTTGGAGTCCGTAGTAATTGCATCTGTAACATGCACAAAGGAATACTGGAACAAAAAAGTATTCGTACCACATTTGCTGGTACTGTCTTGTGTAAATCTTTTCTCACTGCTGTCTGGTAAACCTCCTCCTGTGTGTAAGTCATCCACTTCTTATTTTTAATAATTTTCCTGGGACTGCAGTGTGTAATCTGGAGCTTGGAAGATGCTTGTTAGGCTGCAGAGAGAGACTCTGGATCTCCTGTCCTCCTCCTTCCTGTATAAAGGAGGAGGAAACCATCAGCTGTATGTCACAGAAAAAGCTAACAGCAGCAAAACAAACAGACAAAAGAATGAATATGCTTATATTAAAAAATTCACTGATTTTAGAATAGGAAACTTAACTGACAGTAATAAAATTCAGGCTTTATGTCCTTGACTGTGCAGCATCCAAACCTAGTTATATAGGTATTTTTTCTTCTATGGTGATTATGTGTCTCTATCTGGACCACTATTTGTCAGATGCTGGCTCTACAGTGCTGGGAAACAGAACTTGTAATTTCTGCTCTTCCTCTGCATGCTTGCAGAAGAGAGAACTGGATCAATGCACTCGTGTGAGGAAGTGTAAAGAAATGCTGGCTACTGTAGTGTAGAGTAGTCCACTTTATCAGGAGGCTGGGAAATAGTTACAATTCCACATTATAGCAGTGCTCACCTGAAAAACATCACATGCATCCTCTGTTCAGGATGCAGTTACAGGAAAATTGCTGAAAATGAAGGAGTCTCTCTGCAATCTAGCTTGCACCAGTCTAGTTCTAATGACTCAAGTCAAAGTACTGTGGTTCTCTGTTTTTTGAATGCTTATGAAAGGTGGCTGACACATTCTTTCTCTGTTTCTTGTGTAGCTGCAAACCAAAGAGGCCTGTCAGGACCAGTCATTGACTTCCAACATAGTCGTACCTATTCTAAAGACTGCAGCAGCTCTGCTAAGGCAAGGAGAAAGGGTTCTCTTGAATCCGCACCATGTGGCGTTGGCATTCAGTATCCTCCTAACAGTCCCACTGGATCATCTGAAGACAGAGGACTATGAGAATGTCTTTCTGGGAGTCCATGAAGTGCTGTTTTCTATAGTGCAGTGTCACCCAAAGGTATATCTCTGAGGTGGTGGAAGAAGGAAGGAAAAAGCAGAAAGAACTAAGACAGAAGCTGATGATCAGAAACTTTTAAGAGTTGTCTTGATATTATTTGTCCTGCTTGAGTGAAAGTGCTTTGTACCACTTTTCATGTAGGAACCTCAAAATCACATCACTTCAATTACTACTCTGCTGTCTTATGCTTGCTTTGTGAGCTGTCAGCAGCAGATTGCTTTTCCAGCGAGGTAATGTGCCTTTGCTAAAAGCCTGTGGTAAAAGCTGCCTATCCAGACTCTTTTCAGTGTTCCTGAACCCTGCATTCTCTGAGTATGACTACACAGCTTCTCCACCAGCAAGTGCAAATTCCCTACGCATGGGAGTACAAATTCAAATGTTGCTTTACGGGAGATGGAGTAACTCTAATGTGATGTTTGCTCATTATTTATATTTGAATATGATCATGAGTGTAGACCTGCTCTAGGATTCTCATCTGCTGGAGTCTACTGATGAAGAATGTGAAGATAGTCTTTGCTCCTGATATCTGTATAAGTGTATAACCAAGATGTTATAATTGCAATATAATCAAAAGAGTAAGGCAAAAGCAAACAAGGATCGCAAAAGAGAATAAGTAGAAGAGCTTACCCTTGGGTTGAGCTCACTAGAAGATACCAAAAGAGATGATCTCCAGAAGAGATCCTTCCCCTCTGGTAGCCAGCTCTTAAATAGGTCCAGGAGGGGTGGAGCCTGGCTCCACCCCTTCCGGCAGCACAGGTGAATTGCCTTCACCTGTGCTCCTCTGGCTGACTCAAGGCTCACCTCAGGTGATTAATCAGAGGTTCAGGCCGTGACTCAGCAGTTCCCATACAATAAGCCACATAGTTTCCTTCTCAGGAGTTAATTTCCCTCTTACTATGGAATGCTATACACATCTGTCCTTGCCACACGCTTTACCACATAATCTCAGGTGTTTTTACTTCATGTCTTTGCAGGTGATGTTGAAAGCTGCGCCATCGTTTCTGAACAGTTTTCATCGTCTGGTTGCTTCTGTCATGGTTGAAGGACGTCAGAGAGGGGACAGAGGTGTCATATCTCTTCTACTTTCATACTGTATATGTGCACTATAATTGTGTATATGCTGCGAGAGGAGATGCAGGACAGGGCAGTCTG
The DNA here is from genome assembly GCF_019238085.1 of Lagopus leucura. Taxonomy (NCBI): domain Eukaryota; kingdom Metazoa; phylum Chordata; class Aves; order Galliformes; family Phasianidae; genus Lagopus; species Lagopus leucura. The sequence goes on along the minus strand of NW_024962252.1, from coordinate 63,661,333 downwards.
ACAACAGATGAAAAGTCCTCTAAACCTACTCATGGCATTGAAACCATTAGGCCTGTCTGTCCTTTATGTAAATTTGAGGATTAGTTTTATAGTGTACTGCACATGTAAAGATAAATGGAGCTCCTGTGAAGCTGCATCCAGGCAGTACTTTTGGGGGATTAAGGTGTTCCTTGCTGTCTGGCAGGTGATCAGCGTGCAGTAAGACTTGCTTTACCCAATTTCTGCTCTTCCTATTAAGTGATACAAACACTTTATAGGAAGGGGGCGGTGAACTCAGCTGATACATACTAGCACACTTGAATAAGAGTCCTGAACTGGTCCTGCTGAATGTAGCTTTTTGAGGCTGAAACTGTTTACTATGGACCTGAATATTTAGCGGTTTATGTTAAGCGTGCAGCCAAGACATTCAAGTTACTGGGGCTGAGTATCTTAAAATTAAGTAAAATATAGAGACTTTACTGGAAACTGTTGAAGAATTCACATTGACCATAAAGCATGAGTGTCAAAGTAACTTAGTGAAGGATGTTCACAGTCCTGTATTTTTGTGCTGGCCAGAACATAAATACCCTGTCATTAATCATGGTAATCATGGTAATGCTTTGAAGCAAATTGACTTGATGGCTGGCAACTTACCACAGCTTGGCAACTTGTCACAGCTCTCTACTGATGTCCTATAAGTTGTTCCATGTTCGGTTTTATCTCAGCTGATGTGTGTTGCCCACAACTATTTGTGTCTGTATGTTAATACTCATATATATGCATGATGTGTAGATTTCCCTTCTTCCTTGTTTGTATTGGTTCTTCTCATTCATTGCCTACTGAAAGAGTGAACTCTCAGGTGATCTCTCCAGTCTCACTTTAATATCTCTAGTGCTGTGGCTTCTGCTCTTATATTTCACCTAATAAATGTCATCAGAGAGCTTTCTTACTGTGCTATTTCTAAGAGATGTCTTCTGATTTTCTACCAGGTAGAGAATATCGCTTCCTAATCTCCTTATTTTCCCTGGTGTTTGCTGGGTTTGAATCATGGCAGGGACGATAGCTGCTGCTTTCAACTCTTCGGCATATCTGACAGATACCTCTTATATTGCAGTGTGTGTGGATCTAGAATTAGTGTGCTCTTACAAATCTGCCATTGTAAGAGATGTATGTGGCATGTTGTGAGGGTGTGGGGGGACCTCTGAGCTGTGGCTTTTCAAAAAAAGATAAAATGAATAAGCTGGCATTGGCTTTGTGCGTGAGTTTGTTTTTTTAAAGGCATTTTTTACACTTGAATAACAGATTGCAACTTGCTTTCTTTTTCAGGCAACACAGATGAATTTGAAGTTATACTGAAATGTGCACACCTTGTGGAACGGATGTATAGTCACATTGCTGCAAAAACAGAGGAATTCACTTTGTTTTCTGCTTTCATTGTGGCTCAGTATGTGACAGAATTGCAGAAGGTAACATGTTCTGTTTTGAAAGTGCCATGGTATTGGCATATGCCTTGTATGGATACAGTTCTGATCCAGACTTATTTTGAGCAAGAGTTCCTGAGAATCTTTCTTACCCAACTCCTAACAACTTTATAAAAGGGTGGGGTCTAGCTTCTCACAAGACCTACATTCAAATTGCTATTCTCTCCAACGTAATGAATTTCACCAGGATTTGAATGCTGCATGCATTGTCAGTACCTGCTAATTATTTGTGGCTCTAGTCTGGACATGGAGAAAAATACACAGATTAATTTTATTATATTTTTTTCTGTGGTAAGAAGACTATCTGATGCTATGACCACTTCAGGACTCATAAAAAAAACAAAGCATATTACTAAGGGCATTATCCAAATGCCATTTGAACACTGACAGGCATGGGGCATCAACCATTTTGTTAGGAAAGCTGTTCCAGTGTTTTACCCCCCTCCCCCTACCATGATAAAGAACTTTTTCCTAGTAGTTGATCTGAACCTCCTCTAAAACCTGATACCTCATCTGAACCTCACATTCTTTTGAAAGCCAGTTTTGCCATAAAAAAATGTATGGTCAGAGGACCTGCACGAGAGATGCCGTTTTTGTGCACAGTCCCTCAACGGGGAGCTTATAAACAGGAGGGCAACCAACTTTTTATGTGGGCGGGTAGTCGTAGGAGAAGGGAGAATGGCTTTAAATAAAAGGGGAAGTTTAGATTAGATGTTGGGGTAAATTTTTCACTTATAAGGTGCTGAGGCACGGGCACAGGCTGCCCAGAGAAGCTGTGGATGCCCCATTCCTGGAGGCATTCAAGGTTAGATTGTATTGGGTCCTGGACAGCCTGATCTATTAGAAGATTTGGGGGGACTGGAACCAGATGATCTTTAAATTCCCTTCCAACCTAAGCCACTCTGTGAAAAAACTAGGGATGAATTAAGACTAGTTCTGTTCTATTGAACTAGCTCTGAGCTTCACTGAATTTTGTTCACCACTGGATGTAGAGCCTTTACTCAGAGTGAAGCCTGGCTTAAACTATCAAATGACCTTTCAAGTTAGAAGCTTGAGTACAGTCTTGTGAGACTTCTAGGAAAGTTTTGTGTAAATCCTTTTGCTGATGAATGAGAAGTGGTGGATGATAGTTGAAGCTGCAGGTTGGAATATATGCATGGAACCTATGGATGTGGAAAAGTGAATTTGTGTAGTGACCTACAGGAAGCTGTGACAAAGGAGTCTTTTCAGTCTCTGACAGAACAAGTAGGTGATGATTTGTTTCACCATTAAACTGGTGAGAATTGATGGATATCAGAGGAAAGGGAGGACTCAGCATGCTAGTCTTGAAGAAATGCATAGATATATTTTATGTTGCTCTGCAGAGGGAGAGAAAAAAATACTTTAACTGTTTATCTCATCAAAGTCTATTTGAGTGGCTTTTAGCCTATGTCTGAAGACCTTGAGTGGTCTATGAAAGGTAAATGAGAAAAACATTAAATTTAAGTTCTTATGTGGGTATCTGCACACTGACTTGAACCCTTTTAAAAATGTGCAAGCTAAAACTTACAATAGCTACTGGCCCAAACACTTTTTCCCAATATAGCTGTGTAGTAGTTCCCTCAGTGCTTCCTTTATACCAGGAAATAAATACCCTAGTGAATTGTTTTGCTATAACCTAAAATGTTTCCTTGCTAGAGTGGTTGGCATCAATAGCCACTTACACACCGTTGACCATGCTTTTTCCTTTTTGTGTATAAACTCTTGCTTGAGTCAGCAACAGTGAAAAGCCTCTTCACGCTCTTAATGTCTCACATCAGGTGCTCTGTAATGCTTGACAAATTGCTTGTGCTAACTATATAGACCATAAAACACTTACAAGCGTAATTAACTGCCAGTTAGTAGTGGCATCTGTTTAAATCTTTGCTTCTGCTTCCCACAGCGTCATTGGAGGGTGTTTATAGGAAACTGTACTGCAAAGCAAGAATGGTCCAAATAAGCCATGGGTACAGCCTAATGATGTGAAGGATGTAAACTCTGGGGTATCTGCTTGTCCCAAGTGGCACGTCTCATCTACAGTGCCAGTATCTGTGGGTTTCTCTGTCCTCCTCAGCTCTAGGAAGGAAAAGATAAATCCAATGCATTCACTGGGAGCTGCAGTGCACAACTGTTCTGTTATTTCTCTTTATCACACACTGAAGTAACATCCTTTACAAACCTCCTAGTAGATCAGCTGTCAAACTTTTGGATGTGCAAACTCTTCAGGGTCATAGATCAAAAGAAAGACATATGTGCTTTAATGCCCACTGTATGTTTTTTTCCCAGCTATGTTGGCAGCTCTAATAAAATGTATTAGCTGTTTTGTGTTTAGGGCAGAAAGAGCAGGATCCTGTCACAGTGATTAGGAGTGCACTTCATTAGTGGAAAGTTTATTAGTTGCCTCAGGAAGAAAGAAGTCTGAATTTTAATGACAGCCTTTATGTAATTTTCATTAGGCCTGGAGTGCAGAGGCTTAGGTCTGGAGGCATAAAGCTAATTTTAGGATTCAGCAAAGATAAGATACAATTCTGTGGCAAAAATAATGTGGTTATGCCAGAGGCCAGCACTGCAGAAGGCAGCGAGGCATTTAGCAAGTGATTTGTGAGCACAGGACAAATTCCAGTTTCCCTGAAGCACCAGAGGGCTCTGGAGTTGTCCTCTTTGTAGTGCGTTGTTCTACTGGCTGTGGCGTTAAGCAGAAGGAATGTCAAAAGCAGGGCACTGAATCCTTGCTTGTATTTCCAGTTCTCCCTTCAGCTTCCTGCATGATGAGGTACTTGATTTCCAATATTAGATCAAGGAAATTCATGTGTCGCGAGCTTTTGGAGGACTCCTTTTATTAAAGCTTATATCTTGAAATCCTCAGATACAAATTGCTAGAGTATATCCAGTTGGTAAGTTATGGCTACCCAACATGAATCAGAGTAGCCTAAAGTTGGTGCTTGTTTGATACTGGAATATAGTAGCATACAGCCAATAAGATGTACAGAACCTATTGAAATATGTAATCCAGAGCAAATATTTTAGGGTTTTCTCATTGCACTTTTTCTGCTGAGGAGTTTTCATATGATTCCAGAGATGATCAATGTCTTTGCTGCTGCAGCAGTGCATATAGTAGCAGTCGTATGCATTTTACTGCAAAGGGCATGCTTGTTCTGCAAAACATATTTGCAAAAATCAGGAAAATAGTGAATAAGATGACCCTTCAGATTGTATTTAATGGACTATTCCAGATGGTCAGATGCATTGAATAAGATGTTGTCAGCACTTAATGTACACCCACAATGGGAAGGGTGTTTTCTTGCCTTTTTGTCCTTAAGTCTAATGCGTTTTTTTCCTCTTGTAGGTAACTTTGCACCCGGCTGTGAAGAAACATCTCACAGAGGGGATATATCACATCCTTGACCTTTGCATTGATCAGGACATCAAATTCTTAAATGCGTCGCTGCCAGCAGGTGTAAGGGAGGTCTTTAAGGATCTGTACAATGATTACAACCACTACCACAAAGCAAAAAAACAGGGGGAGGAAAAGTTCACTGCATGATAAATTCTGTCCAGTGCCACATAATCAGTTATGAAGTGATCTTGCAATGTGCAGAAAATCCTGTTTTTTGTGACCAACCTTTGTAAGGGGGCATGGGGAGGGAAAATAGCCCCCCTCTGTGCACGAGTGGCAGAACTGCTGCACCTGTGTAGGCCCCATGTGAACCTGCTGGGAGAATGCTGCAGACTGGCTGCAGATCTCAGGTTTCAGGCTTTGACACATCGTGTAACTTTTCTGTGGAAGCAATAGTCTGGTGTAAAAGCCCACGAGGGCTATAATTCACAAATACGGTAAGCAGAATTAAAGCAGTTAGAATACATATTTTTATATGCTGTAACTTTACATTTTTTTACTGAAGAACTTTGTGAATGCTATATAGCTGTTGAAATACTGTGGAAATACATGTTTTCAAAATTCTTTACTGTATCTTCTTACTTGGTTGGTTTTGCGTTGAGTCCAGCCCTGAGCAGCCTTGTCTGACCTACTGAGATTCCTTCCCATCAGAATCACCTTGTGATCCTCTTGATAATCAGAAAGACTGACAACTTAGGGCTTTGGTCAATTTACTATCATAAAGCAGTTAACAGCTATCTGAGCTGTGGTGGCCCTCACTGTGCATTATTATCTTGTGACAAACTCTACATATCAAGACCTATCTGAGACCTCTTTGGTCTAAGCTGAGCCCTGTTGCTTTGCTTTCATTCAATGATAAAAGCAAGCCCTTATTGCAACTCAGCTGACACTAATAAGCTGTCATAAATTAATCATAATCGAGCTTGTAGGAAGATTTATCAAATAAATTTCATTAGCCAAACTACAGAATTTTATTACGTTGAAAATGGTGCAGACTAAAATCTGAACTTTTTCGTAAAACAGGCTTCACATATGTATACAGCAAGAACTCATTACTCAGAACTTATAATCTCCCTTAGATTATAGGGTGGACAGGGGAGGAATGGAATGTACTTGGCTGGGCTGGGAATGTTCTTCATAGCAGCTCCTCTGGTGCTGGGCTTCGCATTTTTGTTTAGAAGTGCTGGTAATGTGCTGCTATTTTGGATGTTACTGAATGGTGCTTGCAAGCATTCAAGGCTTTCTCTCCAGGCTTCTTACTGGGAATGCAAGGAGCACTATCTCTGGTCCAGAGGATGACATTTAGCTGGCACAGGAGGGTCTGTGTGGAAAAAATGGAGAACGTGAGCAGGGCTGAGGGGCAGCTGAAGGAGTTGGAAGGGCGGTTACTGCTGCATTAAACTCCTGGGGCTGTGGGACAGTAAAGTGGTTTTCAGAAGGGAAATGTGTTTGAGCTGGGCTGAGCTGAACGGGCTCTGAGGGAGGAGGGCTGCTAGTAAAAAGGGGGTGGTTATGGACAGTGGGAGAGGATCTGGAAAGAGTGGTGAAAAAAAGAACTATGTTTCAAGCGGGGGAGGAAGGAAGTGAGGTAGCAGCTCTGGTTTGCAAGTGTCAGGGCTCCCTTGATGTAGCCATATGGTTGCAAGCCACGCATGCAACTTAAAAGCTCCTGAGTGCAGACCACAGAGTAAATAACATCTTACTCATCACTGTACAGGAGGTAAACTACTTGGTATCAGTTTTATTTCAGCAATATTAACTCTTCAATTATTCTAAATTCTATCTTGGCTTGGAAATGAAAATGTGTAACTGCCTTATGTGGGCACTGGTGACAAAAATAGCAGTCTTGCTATCAAAAGGACACAGGGCTTGAATGAATGCAAAATGGAAACCCTGCCACAATTAAACCTTTATTTCAAGTGTGCTATGTGATCACAGCTTATCCCACAGTCTTCTTCCTTCTCCAGCCTGACCATCAAAATTCTCAAACACAAAGCAGTATTGCAGTGTAGGAGTTACAAAGGGGTTAAAAATAAGACAGTATTTCATTTGCCAATCCCATCTCTTTGTCCAAGAGCTGCTCTGGGTTTTTTAGCTGGCATAAATTAAATAATTGGCATAGGACCACGTGCTGAGAAAGCAGGCTTTGTTGCACAGTACGCTCCCGTTGGGGTGCAGTGTTCCTCTTTTGTCACACGATGGAGCCATCCTGCAGAGATGCAAAGATACCACAGGAAATCCTATAGTTTCAAAGTCATCTTTCTTCTAGACTGCTAGCTCTGAGCACCAGGCAGCTGGAGGACTTGCAAGAAGCAAACTAAAGGACTGGATATCATCCTTCCTTCCAGCCAAGCATTAATTGCATGGTCTTTGCAGTTACCGTGGACAGATTTCTAACTGTTGATGCAGTGCATCTTTTCCGAGGGCTTCTCTTTGCTAACAGGAATCCTTCCTGTAGGCAGGCTGGTACATCAGGTCCCAGTGGCTGTGCCACATGCACAGTGTGTGCCTTGGTTGTGGTGGTGGTCATTTTGGCCTGGGCTTGTCATTTGTACTTGAGCATGGCTCTGCTATGCCAAAACTAACTCAAATGTGAAATAAGAGACACAACGGACAAGAAAAACAGCTATGACTGTCAAAGATTATGCTGGTTTTATATATCCCATATTTTTATGTAGCTGCTGTGAAAATCAGCAGATTTTTCTGCTTATCAGAGGGTAGTGCTTGATGCTTAATTTATCTTGCTATATAGGATAGAAATGACAAAAAATGGTGCAGGAGGGCAGAAATTATTCTGCTGGTTCAGAAAAAAAATGACTTCTTTCTTACCTTTCGAGAGGAGACAATGTCCTGAGCACTTTTCCTTTGAGTTTGAAACGGATCAGTAACTTTGATTTATTTATCTTCTTAACATGACTCTGTGGTTTGGCAAACAGAGGGCTCCTCCCAAAGCTTCCTTTTTGGCTAAAACGTAATAGTGCAAGTAAAGGACTACTTTGAGCGATTCTCACGTCATTATTATTGAACCATTGGACGCCTGCAGTGATAATTGCTATACTGGGGCTGTACAGTCTTTTGTGTTGTACTGACTTATAAGGGCTCTTGCCTTGAGGTACAGTAATTGCTTTTTTGCTTGAAATAGATTCTAACCATTCGGATGGAGAACTGCATTTTTGTGTTAAGCAGTATTTGCAACCATGGCATTTTTAAAAAAAATTATTTTCAGCAAAACAACTGCTTGATTTTCTTTTTTCAATAATAAACATAAGTGTGCCATTGTATTGCTTATTGGCTGTTTTACCACTGCAGGATAATTAGTGATTTGTTCTGCACATGGTTAACACTTCTGAAAAGAAAGATGCTTGTGTTAATGTGTCTACACTGTAAGATTCATCAGCTGTGAATAGAAGTGAAACCTGACTTGCTAAGGAGTAACACTGGTTTTATATTCACTTTTTTAAAGTACGGAGGATGAGGAGTGCTGGCAGTTTTAAAGCCTGGAAAATTTGTGAAAGAGAGCATGTCCTTGTGACCATTTCAGAGCTTTTAGTCTAGGAGAGCCCTCAAGCAAACCCTTCAACAGTTCTTCATGAGAATTTGGAAGAATAAATTAAGCACCCCAAGTGCTTAAACTTCCATCCCTTTATTCTTGAAGAAGGATGCTGACTTTGTCTACCTATTTCTAAAGGCAGTAAGGAGAGAAGATGTCAGAATACACATTGTCTTTTGTAGGTAACTTCTAATCCAAGGGTGAAGGCAAGGGGTACAAGCTTGCAACAGTTTGTCAGCAGTGGCTGCCTCATCCTTGTTTGGTATAGCTTTTATGTCAGAAAAGCCTTATTCTGACACATAAGTCTGGCATTTTTAAGTTTGGTGGAGATAAACTTCTGCCCCAAAGCAGTTGGTGTTGGTTTGATTGCTTCCTGTTGAAGTTAGATTCACAACTGCTTCCAAGAGGGAATATTTCATGAATCTCTTGCCTGCAGCTGGATGTCTCATGGCAGATGCCAGAGTCTGGGCCAGCAGAGAAATCTTTGTAATGCCTTTTCAACTCTTTCCCACTGCCAGAGGACAGGAATCTTTCAACTGATAGCTGTGGAGTAGATTTGGAAAGCAAGCAATGAATAAAAGAAGGGAGAAGTCAAGGATGTGTCCCTTGTTAGTTCATTAAGCAACTGAGTTTTCTGTTAGGTTCAGGAACCCCTTGCTTTATTCCTGTAGCCCTCTTGTGGAGTTGGTTCTTCAGGCTTTCACAGAGCTACGTTGCAACTTTGCAGAAAGAGGGACATAACTGAGCATCACTGTCCTGAGGATTGAGGGTCATTGGACGGCTGCTTTTGTGGGGAAGAAGGGAAGAAAGAAGTGGAGACTTGGAGTGCAGTTACATTATTCCAAGGTTCTTTGTTATTGAGATAACCTTTTAAATAATCTGACTTGGGGTAGAAATCAGCAGTTCAGAAGAATGAAAGAAGCTCCTGGTAGCTGAAAGCAGAGCAGCTTAGAAAACCAGGCTGCTTCTGGTTGTCAGTGCATCTTAAATTTCCTCTGCTTTTGCCTAGAATCCTCTTTTGATTGCAGGCACCTTGTTGTGTGCTGCAGTGTGAACTGTGAGTGGGCACTCGCTGTCCTTACACACAACCAGGTGTGAGAGACAGTGGGTGGGAGAAGAAACAGTACTGCAGCGAGAAGTGACTGGTTTATGTTTAGTTTTTCATGCCAGTTTTACAGAAGCATGTGGGAGTTCCCTTCAGTAACCCCAGGGAGCAGTGTTGCTGGGTTTAGCTTTTGTTAATTCCCCAAGAAACAAAGTGAAGAGTAAATGCCCACGGTACAAAGCAATCAGATTTTCATGTTGTGATACAAACAGACAAATCCATAAAAACAAATTTGATCAATTATGCTTTTGGTGAATTACATGGCCTGCACAAACAAAGCCTCAGCTATATCAGATTGTGCATTAACTTGGGGGGAGGGGGGAGGGGGCTGAAGGATGATTTATTATTCTTCATCCACTCAGTAACTGTCAGTTTATAATCCCCACAGGGGAAGTAACCATCCATGCTTATCACTTGAGAAAAGACACTTGAGCAAACGGCTACTGATGTTAACCTTGTAAAGCTGAACACAGGCTGTCTGTCCAAACACAAGTGACCGCTGGTTGTTCCTGTCAACGGCTCACAGTGATGCAATGGATTCCCAGCACTCACTGCTCAGGGCTTTCATCTGGATTTACTCTTGGATCTGCTGCAGGTCACCTTGGTGCCTAGGCCATGATTTCTTTGGCCCTTGCACGGTTACAAGTTTTCCCCTGGAAGGACTTGTGAGGTTCACAGGATGTGTGGTGCTCTGTGGGTAGCTGGCTAAACTAAGGGTTTCGGTTTTCAGAGCTAGAGAGGTAAGTAATAGAGCATCATTGCATTTATTCACAAAATCCTAAGTGATTGTTGGAAAACATGTAGACTGACAGCATAATTCCCGTCCCTTTTGTCCTCCCACTAGACGTGCATGAGACTTGCTGTTCTTTTAATGTGCATTTTAATGTGCATGTTACTTTCTTTTCTAAGACTTGTCAAGACTGCTCAGTATTTTCAGGAGACAGCTATGCAAATGTGTGCTTCTAGTACCTGATTTCTTCAAACTGACAATTTAAATTATGCTTATTAATGTTTTCATAACCCAAGTCCATAACAGGGAGAGCTGAGAGTGTGTGCCTCTTGGTAGCGCATCCAAAGGTAATGTGTGTCTAAGAAACCTGTTATTAACACCTCATATTTTGTTGTGCAGTGACATCTAGGAGACTTTCTAAGCTACTTATTTTCCCTTGCTGTAAAGACAGACTTCGTACTGCTGCAAGGGGCACATGTGTTCTTCAGATCTCAACATGTGCTGCATTGTCTGGGTGAGGAGAAAACTGGGGAGGAGAGATACCTTCATTCCTGAACCATGGAAACTTCACCAGCTGGAAATCTTTGACCCAAGAGTTCTTTTTGTGCAATAGCCTGGGATTATCATCTGCTATTCTATTGCCTTCACTTTTGCCCTAAACTGCTACTACTGTAAGAACATCACCAGATCTTTCACAGCTCCTTTATTAGCAAGGGCTCCTGTTTGAGGGGAGACAAAGCATACTAAGAGCTAGGCAAAATCTGTTAGTGTGAATGGCATGAGATGGTGGTGTTAAACTTTCTTCCAACGCCTTGAAGTTTCAATCTGTTCTTTCAAGGTAAGTACAGTGGTATCACAGCTAGGCCATATATTATACACACAGTGTGGACAACTTGCATTAAGTGGTACCTCTTAGCATTCTTCTGTTCCTGTTTTTGGAGAAGACTGTGTAGCAATGTTGTCTTAACACAGAAGCAGTTCCTGGAAGATGTAGGCCCAGGCGCTGAGAAGCAGTTGTGCATCTTTTTTCTTGCCACACTGTGGTAGTGGTAATGTTTAGAATTAACTTCTGCACACAATTTCTAGGGACTTCTGAGGGCAGAAGTATGCCCTTAGAGCTCATGGCACTTCTCATCTTCAAAGTGCATTATAATCATTAATACATTAATTAGGCATTCTCCGCTTCCTTCCTGCTAACAAGGTTTATTAAGCTGAATGTATTTATCTTTGCGCAGCTTCTGCAAGCAATTGAATGAATAATTTCCCTAATAGTCTTAATAGCAAAGACTTGAAAGGGAATAGGGATGATGAGAAGAACAAGGTACAGAGGTAAATAAAGCTGCAGTATGAAAAGAGGAGCAATTTCATTCTAGGTGCAGTTCCACCTACCCCTACAACTCCCACCTGGCATCTGTGCAGCCTTTGTTGCTTCTGTCTCCCCTAACCTACATGTCACTGCATCTCAACCCTACGTTTATGCTAGCACAGGCAACTGCAAAAAAGGAGGTCGTGGTTGGCTGAGACCTGCAGCAGGAAAGGGGAACGTAAAAATAGCTTGCAATTGCAAGGTGAAGAAAAGCCTATTTGAAAGCTTGAATTTACATACACTTACAATGTCTTAGGTGTTTTTATGGGAACCGGTGTAATCCAGCACATCATTTCACAGTGGATGTGTTGCAGGACTCAGGAGGTGGAGAAAAGCCATGAAAGATTCTGGCAGGAAGGCTCGGGTGTTAAAAACTTTAAAATAATCTAAACCAAATGTACTCCCACTTCCCTCTTTCATCTTTATCTCCCAAACGCTGTCTGTTGTGCCCTCAAAGTGCACACAAGTACACAGTATATGGATGTAACCTGCTGATTTAGTGGGTTGAGTGCTATGCTCTCAGTTCACCAATCTGCATATGGGGCAGTTCTCTGCTGCTTGCTAAATGATTTCACCTCTATCTTCTTCCTGTCCTGTTTATTTAGATTCATGACTTTGGAAACAGGAGGGACTAGTAGATCATTGAACCAGACCTCCTTTGTATCACATTACAGATATTGAGCTTAATATAGGTGCTGCTGGAGGAAGCCCAATAACCTGTGGGTGCCTGCAGCATATCTTCCACAAAGCCAAATTTTTGACATTAAGGTCCTCAAGTCAGGAGATGCATTCTGTCTGTTTTTTTGAGTGAAGCTTCTCAGGGGTGCTACTAAACATCAACACCCACAACAGCAACAAGGGTGATAACAATAATGTTAATTAAGAATTCTATTAATATTTTATTGGTTGAGTTCACAGAGGCTTTTAAACTGTGAATCCAGCTACTATACGTATGAGCTGTAGTCTTAGAATTATAAACTGAATTGCTTAGTAAAGGAGACTGGGGGGAAAAAGAAAAAACAACCAAAAAAAAACCCCAAACCAACACACACAAACATAGCTAGGAGCTATATTCCACCAAATGCAAATTTAAGTAAGGTGCAAATATCTATCGAGCTCCGTAAGGCAATAAAGGAATGAAATGCTACAGCAGGTGTCATCCAGGATAAATGCCATCAGTCTGAAATGTAGATTTTATTAAACTACACAGATGATCTACACAGCTTTATATATTTTAATTCCTAATTTAAGGTCAAGTAGACCACATGTGCTTCTCTGACAGAAAGTGGCTTGCCAAATAGAGCAATTGTGGGGTTGATTTTTTTATTTATTATTTTTTTTAAGAATTCATTCAACTAATGTGAATTTGACACTTTGAGAGCTTTACCTGAACTTCATCAGACCAAGAGGCTGTTTGTCATTGTTCTCTTTTGGTAAACTAGTCTGAAATCTTGAAGAAAGAAAATACTGGCTTAAAATAGAAGTACTTGTGTCAGGATGGGAACGGAAGGATCCTTCTTTATCACCTGCCTGGTTGTAACAGGAGCTCATCTCTTCCCTTACGCACTTCTGGCTGTGTAGTTTGCCAGTAAAAGGAATTGAGAAGACAAAGCTAGTACACAGAGAAGTGACCTGAGTTTATCTGCTACAATAAGAGCAGCCCCCACTGATGCTGCTGGCAGCAGCTTCTTCCAGCCCTCTGATAGAGGAGCATCAATTGCTTTCACAGGAGCACTTTTTCCTCTGAAGCCCCAGGAGGCTGCTCCAGGTGTGGCTCAGCCCTGTGTGGAACCTTCTGCTCTGCTCACTGGCATGGCTGTGCTGCAGGTGGAGGCATTCAGCACCAGCAGCTCTCAGATGCCTTCTAACAGGTGCAAGAGCTCCAAAATCAGCCCTTAATCCTGGTCACCTTGTTGCTACAGCTGGGGCTGTACTCTTCCCTTTGGCCTTTATTACTGTAGCTCCATCACCAGGTGCAGCCATCACAGTTCCCTTGATTAGAGCTGGCCCAAGAGCAGCTAGAAGCACTGCAGTCACACCTCTGGTGGCAGAGCAGGTTTATGTTGGCTTCAATACCTTGCCTTGGAATAAGAATGGATTCTCTTGCAGCAGTGCCATGGGAGGATTAAGTTTATGGTTGTGTAGCTTATTATGTAGTTTTCTCTCTGTAACAAGAACTGCGCTTTTAGCTCAGTGAATGAGATGAGCCACTGAGGCCTCCTTATGTAATGCTGTGCTTTTTGGGATCCAAGTAGGGTGAGAGGCTGTCCTTTCAAGACCATCTTAAAATGGAACATACAGAGATCCAAATGCAGGTATGTTTCGAGAGTTGCTTCAAAGCCAGTAGAAAGTGCTCAAGTGGAAAGCATACAGAGAGACAGCAGGAGTAGATATTCCCGAGGCAGCTTGGTTCAAAGCAAGGTCTGCCCTGATTTTCTATTTATACAACTTGAAGAATGTGTTTATTTTGTTATTATGAGATGGCTGGAATGGGAGTTGTACTGAGGAATGGGACAGATTAAAACAAATGAGCGTTTCAGTAGTAGCCCCTTCTTGCTTTTTCTCTTAGAGCCAATGTAGAACACAGGTGAACAGTATCACAGAGACTAATTCCTTGCAGCTGTTAGATGTTAGCTAGGGTTGTGGCTTCCAGAGCCTTGAAAAGTGGGTCTTGAAAACTACATAACATGTATTACAGAGTGGGTGGTTCCATTCCCCTTGCCTTGAATTCCCTCGAGACATATTGCTCTTCACCATCAAGATGTTTAGCACTGGACATGAGCTGTACTCAACTGCGGGCTGTTAGTAACAGCAGTACAAGCTGGGATATGTTGAGTGTGGGCTCCTTGTACTGTACCAGTACATAAGGTAATACCTTTTACTGCTCTTCAATTGAAATATGAGATGGTTTCGTGCTCAGCTTTTGTGGATATCTTGGTTTGTGAGCCTTCATCTTGTCTTGCTTCTCTTTTTCAGTGCTGGGCTTGACCATCTCTGACAGGCTGCTTATCTTATATGCTGAGCACTGTTTCCCAGTGTCTGCAGTATTTCACCTTTTATGCATTTCTTCTGTTTGCATAGTGATTATGGAAATAATTTTTTGCCTGCAGTACAGCATTCCTTGGGCTCCAGAAATGCAGGCTACTTTATTTGCTAAAGCAAAGCTACAGCTCATCACTTAGTGTGAGTTATATTATATACTTATATTCCCTGGTCAGGCTTGGTAACTGTGTTGTTAACTTTCAGGCTTCTGAGATGTTAAACCAAGTGGTTAATGGGGCACGTCACACCGCTTGAGGGGAAGGCAGGCTGTATAAATGACTGCTCAGCTGCTCAACCTTCTCTAAATGCACTATCTTTTTCAACTGCTTTTCCAATACACGCCTTCATGTTCTCTGATTCCTCTAACAGTTTCTAGGGGTCTCCAGCAACAGCGTGGAAAGCTGAAGCCTTGCTGCTTTCAGTCTGCTGGCTGCTTTTCTGTCATGTACCAGCTGTCTGAAGCCACGTTGCTCCTCCTGCCTTGGGTTGGGTTTTCCTGCTAAGAAGTGAACAAATGTGCTAATTCATGTTTTGGAGGCCATGGAAAGATTTTCAGCATCTGCAAGAACCCTGCCCAATCCTTAAGGGGAAGAATAATGGACCCAATGGTTTGATGCCATATGGTTTTGTCTGATTTGTGTCTTTAATCATTTTCTTTTGGCAAGGGACTATCCAGCTCTGTGTGCTCTCCCTACAGGAACTGACTTGTGCAAATGGAGTTTTCCCCCAGTGTGCTGGGAGAGCGCATCTCTGTGTGTAAGCAAGCTTATTAGCTAATGTACAGATGATGAAGATCCTAACTGTAGGGAAAACACATATGTGGCTACTTTAAATGAAGCTCACTTAATGCGTCAGCCAGCTGCAGGTTCATCTATCCTAAATCAGATATTTATCTGCCTCATTGCTCACAAACTGCATAGCTGGTGACCTGGATGCTGGTGCTTCAGAGTTACCTGGTGGCTGGTAGTGGATAGGACTGATCAGATACCACAATGATAACCTCAGTATAGAAATACATGCTGTGGACTAACTATCAGGTCTGTGCAGATCATGGGTGTTGGTGAAACATCATAACCTTCAACAATGTCATGCCTAGGCTTGAACCTGGGATTTGTGAATCTAAAAGCACAAACTATTACAAACTGGGGGCTCAGACAGGCAAGTGCATTGTGACCAAATACAAGGTAAAGTGTATTTGCTTAAGCCTCAGTGAAAATGGTTTAAGCAAATATGTTAGATCTCGCTTCTGTGATAGGCTAAGCGTGTGTACAGTCAGCCACTGCAGCTCAGCAGATACACAGTGTCTTTTGAGCTATAGCAGCTCAAGTGTCTGAACTGAAAGCTGAGGGGCCCATCTTCATTACTGCAAAACTGCCTCCATGCTATTTATGATCCAGCCACAGAGTGAGTGTTACATAGGGTGTCAGCAGGTTGTGTGCAGGAAACCAAGCTGATCATAAAGAATCATATTCTCATAGAATGGCTTGGGTTGGAAAGGGCCTCAAAGACCATCTAGTTCTAGCCCCTTGCTGGCCGTAGTAGAGCTCTGCATGGGTGCAGGGATGGGTGTGTTTAAGGACCTTGTGGGATGAGTGCCTCTGGTGTGTCAAGTGTTTTTGCACAATGACTAGTGACCCACCTGTGCTGTCAGAAAGATTTTTCTTTCTCTGTTCTGTTTGTTTTCCTCTGTTGTAGGATTAGGTGCATCAAACAATGGAGCATTCTCAGTGTCCTCAGGAAGTTATTTCCTACCTTTGAAGATTAATGTCATGGAAAACTTTCTTTGATCTCCAGCCTGCCTTTCATTGGATCAACTCTATCTTCTTATTCCCAGGACTGTGGCAGGAGATGTAGGGTTTCTTGCATCAAGATTTGGAGGAACAATATCACTACTGCCCAGCTTGGGGTGGTTGTGGATGGCTAGGCTTTGAAACAGCACTGCCTTTCCCCTGAGAACTGAAAGCCTCCTGTGTGTAGCTGTGTTGCCTGCTGACCAACCGACTGATCCCTGGTTTTGGAATGTTCCTGTTGCATGTGATATCTGTGTAGCTACACCCCTAAAAGTTTATCTGTGTGCTGTTGCACATCACCAGGCTGTGCTGTGGCTAAATCCCCTGGCATAGCAGGGCGTTAGCTGACAAGCAGGTGATAGGCAGAGAACAAATGGGGAGCACAGGGGGTATTTGTTAGGCTCCTGGGGCTGAAGAAATGTGGATCTGTGTTTGGAAGCAGAGACGATTTGCATTTAATTTCTCTGGGCTGCAGTACTGGTAACAGTGGTGGATGTTCATCTGCAGCATGAAACTGCTGTGTGGCCAGGGCTGAATGGCTTCTTTGTTCTGGGTTGCAGCAACACTGCAGGGTAGCACCCCAGCGCTGCAATACAGCTTTGCCACAAGCGTGGGGGGGGAAATGCATGCTGTAAGGCCTCTTTATGTCTCTTCCAACCCAGGGGATGTGCACGGTGATTCCGGGGAGCCTCACCATCCTTGAGTGACTCTGCTGGGGCCTACAGTCAGTGCCCACCATGATGGGAGTCGCCTGTGCTCTGTGATGTGAAGGGAAGAAGCTGGCTACTGCTCAGAGGAAATTGTGGAGAGGGTCAGGCAGAGTGAGCCAGCCTGGTGAGAGGTAAGTTTTGCATCTAGCTGGGACTCTTTAACAGGTTGAGCAGCCTGAGCTATTATACATGAGGTCTGTTCCCTTCATGAGGCATTCATGAGGCAGTAAAGAGGGGTGGGAGGGAGGGAGGAGGAGTGGAAAGGATTGGTGCAGAGCCCCATGAAAGGAAGGCACTTGAACTCAGCCAGGGGTTACGTGATGGCTCATGTTCCTCTATGAGTTTGGCTGGGGCAGGCTCAGTGCTGAGCCCGATATTGGGTCAGATCTGCTCTCTTGCCCCTTAGGGAAAGGTGAGCTCCTTCTGCCTTGCCTATCCTGTTGTACTGTGCTTACCCTGCCAGCCACATTAGAAGTAGTGTTGATTGCTCTCTGTGCTCCTAAGCTTCTTTCTGTGGCTTTCTGGAAGCTGATTATGAAACAGAAAGTAAAGTGGGGATTTGGGGGATCCTGGTGGGCTAGTGGGGGGGGCAAAAAAAAAAAAAAAAAAAAAAAAAAAAGGAAATTCCTTGGAGGGGAGAAAAGAGGGATTTGCACAGCTGATGGCAAGCCTCTGCAAACAGACAGGGAGTGAGGCGGCAGATGGACTCACGATTGCTGGGCTGATGCCAATGCATCAGATTGATTTTAAAGATGAAGCACCCACTGCCTGGGAAAGAAAGCCAGAGTAGGAGCACTTCCTGGCAGCTGTTCAAACACTGACTGCTTTATAGTTCACTTTCAGTGCACCAGGTGCACTGGGGGCTTGGGATGTGAAATGTGACCACTGGGGACTACAGACCAATAAAGAGATTATTTTTTTTGTATGGGAGATTGCATGGAAAATAATGTTCATTTTTCTCAGGAAAACCAGAAACTTGCAGTGCACAATTAAAGTACCAGAAGAGAACGAAGGGCCACTGAGTTGAGGTCTTTGTCCCCTCGCAGGATTAGTGCTGAACATTTCAAGCAAAGGTGCAGACTTCCTTGTGGTTTGATTTCAGAGGCAGTTTTTTACCGGATCTTGGCTATAGACCTTGCTGTATATGAGCTTATGTTCTAAGATACAACGTTAACACTGTCATGGATGCCTGCTACAGTGTGTTTGAGCTGTACTCACAGGGCTGAGTATCCTGGCAATGGGTTTGGATACATCCCCTGACAAATACCTCTTTATCCCATCTCATCCATTTTCTTCTACAGAAACAACATGGGCTGAAGTAGTTTATTATTCCCTCCTGCATTTTTCTCAAATTGAAATGAAAAATCCTCCATTGATGAAATAGGACTACTGAATAATAAAACACATGAAGTCCATGTTCAGTAAAATAAGCATTTTCACAGCAGTTCGTTCTACCACATTCTATATATGTATATGTAATATGGCCTGATGGTCCACCTAATTTATGAAGGCTATTCCATCTTAATTTCCCATTATGTACAATTTGGTTCTCGATTAAGTATGCCACGCACTGTTTTTATGGTACCTTCAGCACAGAGACACCAGCTCAGGCCCTGAACTGCTGCCAGCTCCCACATCTTGAGTTGCCCCTTGAGCATAAGCTTACGTAAAAGTTAATCAGTTTTTGGGCTGATTGTACAACATGTGCAGTTATGATTAGAGTCTATATTTAAGACTTGGCTGCCAAAAAGATTTCAGCAGTGGCAGGCTTGGAAGTCTTTCAGCAAAAAGCTCACGCAAACAAGGGGTGGGCCAGGAGTGCCACGCAATTTTTGCTCCGCTGTGAGGAAATGTCACCCTCCAGTCAGGGTGCTTGTGTTTGCCACTACCACCCCCTCCATTTTCGGATTTCTGATTCAATCGGGCCCAGAGTGAAAAAACAAATATGATGCAGTAGGCTTGGGGAAACACAGCAAAAAGCCAGCAGAGATGTGATATCGAGGAAGTCAAGGGTGGAGGTGGGAAAAACTGAAGAAGGAGCTGTTGGCTCCCATCACTGAGGAGTTCCCATGTCCCCGTGTGTGCTGACCTGGCTGTTTGCGGGCAGGGAGGGCTGGAGGAGCAAATGCCCAGATGTCACTCAGCATTCAGACTGAGCTCTGTCTCTGTGTTGGAGCAGGGCCTTACGACTTCTGAATAGCAGTGGCATTGCTGAAGCCAGAGGACCTGACCGGAGAGGATTTTCAGTCAGATTGTCAGCTTGCAGTTGACTAAGAGTCTTATCTGCTTGCTTTGCTGTGACAACTGTCAGTGCAGGGCTGGGTGGCACAGCCTTTCCCTGCTGGGGTGCTTGCTCAGATGGGAGTGATGTGAGCAGTCTGACTGCGCTGCCAGCTGCTTGGCCACTTGGTGCCTGTGGAAAATAGATGTGGCGATCCACAGAAAGCCAGCAGGAATTTGACGCAGGGACCATAGGCCCAGATGAATGTCACTTAAGCATTCACTGAATGACAGTGTATCCAGAGGTACCCAGCCCAATGGGAGATCCCTTTTCTGCCTCCCCAAAATGGCATTCCATTAACTGCAGCTCTGTCTTGATCTGCTTTACTAAAAGACTGTAATTAAAATGTTAAAGCAAAAGTTCCTTCCTCCTGTCCCTCAGAGAGAGGCTGTGCAGCCCTTACCAGGCTGAGCTGTTCTACCAAAAACACACAGTCTTTCCCTTGGGCTCCAACCCCATCTTACTGTTACTGAATGTGGTGTTATCTCCTTGTTCTGCAGACCAGCTGTGGATGGTCCTTGTACCAAACACAGTACCTCAGCCTTGTCCTGTTTGGTTCCAGACATGGCTTTGGCATGATTCCTCTCCAAGTTTACTCTGAACTCAGTTTCTGACTCCAGTTGGGAAGATATGGAATCTGGAGGCAGGTTTTTGTCCTCTGGCAGCAGTATTTATGCTTCATCCCAGGCACCTGGGCCACCAGGATGCAAAGTCTGCACTGTGTAATTCAGGCAACCTGAAGCAACCTGAAGGGGCCATGCATGCTGGGATGCATGTGACGTGAATGTAGTCCCCTGTTGTATCTCACCAGTTCCATACCAGTTCCATACAGGGGCAACATCAGTGTAGGACTGTGAGGGCATGGTGGTTTGAGTTCAGTCCTGGGTTTGCTTCAGCAAACTAATTTGAAGAGTTTCTAGAAGCAGGAACATCATGGTAACTGATGAGAAATGTGTCAGGTAAGAAGTGACAGGTGACTGATAGCCAGGCATGTTAAAGATACGGTATTTACTTCTAGAGAGAGGTATTGGGGCAAAATATTTCATGATTCAAGGAAAAGAAATGTAAACATATAATCATTTTGTTTTATTTTCTCCTCTCCTGGTCACTGAGGATGCTTGATTTAAAATGTTACCTACCTGATTAGAGAGCAGAAATATTTTCTGGTCTGATTCTGAGGTGTAACACCAAAGTAAACCTGGAGTCATGCCCCAGTGCTGTCTGTGAAGTTTCTCTGCCTTTACACCAATGTTGTGGATCAGCTTCTGGCTCACCAGAGCAATCAAGGCTAATCGACGTGGCTGGAATCAGAAATTTCAAATGCTTCCACTGAATGGTTCATGAGCAATCTACTGGTTAGAAATTATTTCCAGAAAGTATCCAGCAGTTAATTTCAAATCCCGTATACATTTGAGATGTTCATAAGCTACTTGCAGACAATTTGCAAACAGAAAAAGAGGCTAAAATTCATCAAAATAAATGATCAGGCATGAATTATTCATTTGGCTCCCATCAATCATACCAAACGTCTCCCTTGCTGTTAGTCTCTGCAAAGAGATCAGGGATTGAATTTAGCTTAGAGACAGAAGTATGCTTTCACCCCTAGAGGTGCCTCTTCAAAGCAGACTAGTGGCATGTAGGTGATGAGAATAAGAAAGCTTCCACAGCACAGACCGTTCCTGCTCTGCTGATAAACAGCAGATTTTAGCCAGAAAGGCTGTCAGGCAGGCTGCTTCCACAAGGAACATTGTTACAGCAACAAAACAAAACAAAAAGCACAGAAGGAATCAACCCAAAAACCAAGCCCCAAACTTGAAAGGGTAGAAGAGAGATGTTGGGGTGTTTGTGAATGTGCTGTATCTGGATGTTTGTTCTGAGCTGGACAGGTTTCTTTCAGCCCATCCTCACAGTGGGGTGTGGGTAGCTCTACGTTTGAAGGTAGAATGGAAGAGCACAGGTGAATTGAAGCCTGGGTTACTGAGAAATCCAAGAAGGGATCGGACTGCAGAGTGCATCAGGCACCAATATTACATCTCTTTCTTGTGTGAGCAATTGGGCTGTAGTCAATGGGCATGCTGCAGTGACAAGCAGAAGGTGGGCAGCTGAAGGTAGCTGAGTGGTGGCCATACAGCATCAGCAGGGAGGCACTGCAGAAGAAAGCTCTGCAGCTTGGTCAGTGGAGGGAAAACCATTTCCAGACAGCATTTATGGGAGCAAAGGTGGCTAATTAGAGGGAAAGGAACTGATTCTCTGCTGTTTACTCAGGTTGACACCAGAGAAATACAGCTGACACCAGCTGCATTTTGATAGATGATGGTGGCATTAGCACACATAGAAGCACTAAGAATAAATAAGCTGTCTAATATTTAAAAAAAAGCTGGATTTCATTCAAAGGCAATACAAATAGCACTGTGTGTCCTCAACAATTAGAAGGTCCTCATACGAAGATCTCATAAGCTGGCTTTGGTTGCATATGCATGTATTATCCCTGATTTTTGGATAAAGGCATTGCTGTGGCTGCATGTGCTGTGACAAGTCAGACCCAGCTCTTCAAAGCCTCAGCCCATTGCCCGAGGTGATAGGTTATGGCTTTTAAAATTCAGTAAATGGAAATAAATAGAGTGTGATGGAATTTAGGGAACAAAAATGCCATGTAGCTGAAAGACAGGCAACTAATAGCAAAACTAATCAGACTGTGTATTGAAGTAATCTCTTTGCAGTTCCACTGACATCTTGTTTCTCTTGCAGTCTGGTTCTGCAGAGAAATGATGCTGATATTTCTTGTGCAAGCCAAGCCCTGGCCTGATTGCTGTTCTCTCCTGCAGCCACCTCTGTGCCCTGTGCACCTAAGAAGTCCCAAGAACTTCCCTTTCCCGTCACTTTCCTCCTCTCAAGATCTCTGTTCCAAAAGGCTTCCACAAAGGTATGGGGCAGCTCTTCCCTAAGCTAAACTGACTTTTTCTTAGTCCCCTCCCCACATTTGCACATTTCTGCCAAAAATGGTGCTGAGAGATGGTTAGTGATGCCCTAGGGGAATCTATTACTGAGGCTGACTCATCCTAAAAGGGGCCATGGGGACAGACTGGAGCTGCTGAGTTGACACCTCCATTACACATGGCACATGAGAAAGGCTTCTGTGGGTCTCCAGAGCTATACATTTTTAGGAAAGGAGTGGGGACGGGGCAGGGTGGCTTTTTTTCTGGCTGGAGGAGTGGCCCCACACCTCACTCAATGCTGGAGCCCAACTGGGCAGGGCAAGAGCTGAGGGCTGGCAGCAGTGCTCTTGTGTTGCATCTGGTGGGAAGGGCTGGGAACACGGGAGGCTTAGTAACGCCAAATTACTTTGCTATTAGTGACACAAGATCTGTTACCTCAGTTACCTCCTGTTTCATTTTAAATACGTTTTCTTGCAGACAGCAGTTTTGCAGTCTCACTTACATTGCCATAGAAACAATCTTTTGCATTCCTCTATTTGTTGTGCATTTTGTTAAAGGCTCTTTCTTCTTTGCTTATCTGCTCCATCTTTTCATTTGCCACCGCTCTCTTCATTATGTTGTTCCAATTCCCTCACCTTCTATCTTAATGTGCTGCAGTTAAATATTTTCTCCATAAAGATACTCAGCTCACAGCCCCTACCTGCCTAGCTGTAAAAGCACAGTGGTGATAAATCACGTAGATAAGAAAATTTGGCTAAGTTAGTGCGTGTGTGAGAGTGAGTATGCATGTGTATGCACACCCACAAGTGGCAGGATGTAGAGAAAGAGGGAAGTGAGAAGGAGCCTTGTAATCTGGCATCAGGCTGTTTACCCTTGGTAGTAATGACATCAATTTAATTTCAGTTTTGTGACTAGAGAATGGGGCTGCCCATCAGATAAGGGCTGTGGGACTCCAAGGGATTCCTCACCTGGTTCACTTACACTGGAAAGGAGCACAGCATACATTGTCTGTGCACCACATAATTATAAGAAGACAAACATCTTCTTGGGCATGCTGATTAAACAGAGAGATTTGATGGTGAATCACTCTCCCTGGTGGATTGCATTCAATTGTTTTAGAAAAGGAAGAGAAGGGAAAAGGATGATGTTTATAGCATTTTTGATTGCAGAGGGTGACTTTTGTTAACACCTGGATTGTATTTTATTTCTCTCCTCCTCTGCTCTAGTTGGCAGGAAGTACCCCAGAAGATACAAAAAGCCATTCACAAGAAAAGAAAACAGCAAATACATTCAGTAACTGATCACATGTAAACAAATATGGCTCTTCCGCCCCCCCCTTACTCATGGGTGGCTGGCTGCTCTACTGCCAGCGGCACAGGCACCCAGATTACCTTGCACTGCAAGGGAGAGAGAGCAGCCCAGCACTGGGTGTGTTGGGACAGTGAAACCACGTTAAGTGGACAGAACATTCAGGAGTCCTGTGTCTTGCTTGCCTTTGTGGCAAAGCAAACAGGGCAGGAGAAGAAGAATAAGCAGCTGTAACAAGGTTTGGATTCACTTTCAGGAAGCCACACAGACAAGTTCTCTTCCTTCCTTTCCTTGCCTTAGCAGATCTTTTAGGTGCAGCAACGACAGGGGTGGATGGAGATAAAAAGGGGTGAACGGGATAGGACTTAGCTTAGTTCTTCCCACCCATCAAAGTCTTCTCTCAAGAGGAGTGTGCTCAGGGAAGCTTGGTTCTTGTTTTATACAGATACACTGAGCTTCTCTTTGTTTTATTTTTATTTTTGCTTGTATTTCCCCTTGAAGAAGCTATGCACCAAAATCTGTTTATAGTACATAATTATTAAGACCAAATGTAACAGTAATAGCACATGACGGTCTTCTCTTTTCTGAATCAATTTTTTACCATGCATGAATCTTATTCCTGTCAGATGAAGTGAAGTGTGACACCGTCTATCCATCTATCAGGACAAATTGAGCTCTACATACATTTACTCCCAAGGCAGCTTACTGCACTTAAGATTTATCCCTGTGGCAGAGTTTCTCTGTTTTCGAGGGCCAAGTGTAAGAACTGTGGGGTCAGTAGGTCTTTTCAAATTGAGAGAGCTGCACTGGCTGCTTTAGTGTTATCTTATTTGGCTTCCCTCCAACGTTGCCTGATCTTTCACTTTTTTTTCTCTCTTTAATTTTATTTACAGGGACCTTTATTTACAGGACCATCCATGTCTGGATGTCATTTGCACAAACTCAGAGTTGACCCACAGAGATGATTCAGACACTACTAGCTCATGGCAGCAATTAGTACTGCTGGGCTGCTTGTGTGGCAAGGCAGGGTTTGTGAGGATAAACATGCACACAGATTTTCAGCCTGATAATGATGCAATAGATATTCATTGTTAAAAGTGAGTTACGGTACTGGAAAACCAAGAGAAGCCTGGGAATTTCATTGTGCTTGAAATGTGCACCAGCACAGGAGCAGAGCCCCTTTGCCCTCCCAGAAGAGCAGGGCCAGCCATGTTGTGCTGCTTCATGTGGTGAAATTTAAGTATTTCCCCAGCAGAACCCAGCATTTCTGAGGATATGTCAAAAGCCTGACCTCCAGGGTATGAATTCCTCTCTTGTACAGTTTTATTTGAAGTGGCAGGTACCATAATCTGACCCTTAGGTGTTGGTTCTTTTGTGTGTCTGTTTCCCTATTAGAGAGGCTCATGGTGCTTGTTCCAGCATCCCAAATCCTTAAAACTCTGTAGCTTCTCAGCTGTGGCTACTGATACTTTTCCTAAGTTATTTTTCTCACCTGTCTTCTCTGGGGACTTAATTACACAAGAAATAGCTATAGGAAGGGTCCAGAAATGATGCGGAGCGAGCAGCGCTTCCATGCAGCAGTGCTGCCTTGACTTCAGTGCTCTTTGGTGCTCAGACTGTATAGGGGAGCATCCTGGCCAGCTCTGACCTCCATTTCCATCTGCACTGACCCTCCATGAGCACAATAGCCTCGTCTAGAGGTTTATTGACATGATGAACCATGTTCCACTTCTGCTCTGCACATCCTTTATTGGCACGGTGAACCATGGCCTGCTCCTGCTCTATGCATCCTTCATGGTGTGGCAGCAGTGAAAGGGCCCTACAGTGAGACCCATCACACCCAGTAAGATGATTAATGCCGCATACTGGAGAAGACATGCAGTAGATTTCTAGATGAACATAGAATCACTTGAGTTGAAAGTGACCCTTAAAGGTCATCTAGTCCAACTCTCCTGCAATGAATAGTGTCATCTACAGCTAAATCATATTGCTCAGAGTCCCATTCAGCCTGACCTTGAGTGTCTCTGGGGATGGGAATAACCTACCTGTACAGTGGCAACATTTGTTGCTATTTTAATTATTATTATTATTATTATTATTACTATTATTGTGAAAGAGGTTCCATTGCTCAGACTGAAGACAGAGTGGCTCCTTGACACAGCAGTGCTGCCTTGGCCAACAGTACTGCCCTTGAAGGATCCAGCCCTGTGGCCAGAGACTTCTGATGGAACCTCTTGGAGGCAGCAGCTGTGGCCTGGGTTTGTAGCTGGGTAATAAAATAGAGAAGACAGCAGAGCCACTAAGTACTGTGGTGCACTGAAGTACGGGCTCACTCTCTTACACTCGTTTAAAATGTTCTGCCACCACCCAAACTCAGCAGTGAGCCATGGTAAATCACCCTTTTATATCCTGACGCTTCAGTTAAAATGTTTCATTAAGCAGCTCCAGTTGAATGTCTGGAAAAGTTTACACCTCCCACAAATTCTCCTCTGCTAATGGAAAAGTCATGTAAACAAGTATCGCTTTATTATAGCCATTGTTCCAGTAATGACCCTTTCCAAGTGGGAAAGGCTTAAATCAAAACAATTTAGTCCTTGTTTTAACGTAGCTGCTCTTCTGGCCAGTTTTACTGATGAGGAAAAAAACAAACCTCCATGAAAATACATCCACAGTTGCATGTCAGCAGGGAAAAACCGTACCAGCTCACCCGCTGTGTGCTCTGGGGAAGCCTTCTGTACAACATGCTTAAACCCAGCTGCAGAGCACGCATTGCTCCTTGGGGTGCAGGCACCCGCAGGGCTCCCTGTCCTGCAGCTCTCAGCCAGGCACGGCCTGAGCGCTGCAACTGGCTGTGGTCAGTGCCCAGTGCTGAGTGAGGCAGCATCAGCCCAGGTTGCCCACCTTTAGATACTTTGGCCACACGCTGCCCAAAGACTTGCTGCTAACCAGCCCCTGCTTTTTGCTGCAGAGCTCTTGAGTGCGAGGTGAGAGCAGGTCTCCAGCCCAACTGCTGTCTCTCATGCTTTCCCTCCCACCTTCTCTTCAGAGCAGCCTTTGTACTTCTTACACTGCCAGAGGGAATGCTCCAGCACATCTCTGTAGGAGCTGCGCTCGGGCTGCAGGGCAGGACCAAAGACACAGCTCCTTCCTCATGTGCCAAGGAAGGGCAAAAGGCTCCAGCAAGCATCACTTGCCCTTCTGTTGTCTGAACAGTGAAAACTTGCAGGTAATTTCCCAGCGAGGGTTTGCACTCAGAGCTTTTAAACTCCATCCCCAGCTCTGCTCTTCAGTTTTCTCAGTGACCTTGCAAGGACCACTGTGCTTCCTGGGTCCTTCAGCAACCTTGCTGTGTAAGCAGCATCATGCTGACCCTGCTTGGCAGCCAGGAGGGAGACTGCAGGGTGCCTGGCCTCACACACCTTATCGCT
The DNA here is from genome assembly GCF_019238085.1 of Lagopus leucura. Taxonomy (NCBI): domain Eukaryota; kingdom Metazoa; phylum Chordata; class Aves; order Galliformes; family Phasianidae; genus Lagopus; species Lagopus leucura. Next base: position 63,634,212 of record NW_024962252.1, on the reverse strand, counting down.
TCCTACAGATCACCAAGCAAAGCTATTGCGAAAGACAGTGTTAGTGCAGCACCCCATTCTGAGCCTTTGATCACTTTCTGACATGAAATAAGGAGAACCAGATGCTGTACTGTATAGGATACTTTGAATTCCCTGCTCTGTTTTGGGGAGGGAAGGGGAAAATAAGATCAAGACAGTTACTGGAAGGCAAGCCAAGCACAGACGATAACTGTGCTATGTATAAAATATTTAATTCCACAGTATGAGTCACTCTGACTAGGCTGCTATTGACCTGGGTAACCTTAGTGAATATTGCATAAAAGGCCCTCTCGTTTTGTCACTATAAATAAAATCTGTGATTATTCATGGGGAATGCTGGGTTTCTGTTACCATAAGCAGTTTCACAATGGCATTACACTTGAAGATCGGGTTGCGTTCGCAGAGCTGTGGGTCACCTAGCGCTGCCACTGTGGGTTGGAGCACTTCTGCCCTCGAGCATCTCCAGGAAGAGAGGGTTTCACCCACCAAGAAGCACCAACACTGTAAATATTCAGCTGCAAAGAGAGGGTGTGATGATGGAGAAGTAAAGAAAGAACCTGAAGAAAAGAAAGGGAAAGGAACTAAACATAGGAAATGGGAAAAAGCAAAAGAAGAGTTAAAATCTCTCCTCCACGTTCCCTATCAGCAGCATAAGTTTAATTACTGGCTACTGTTTTGAGGCACAGTCACCTCCTGCTCCATGTATTGTAATTGGTCTGCCACTAACTACACAGACCCTAAGGGAAGGTAACAATTATTTGGTGGATAACCATAAAGTCAGTGTGTTGGCTGGTGTTTGTGATGAGCCCTGTGTCACCACCTGGCCCTTAAGGAGGCCGGTTCTACACCAAACCTGTGATCCTGAGCAGTCTCATGCAGCCTCATCCCTGCACAGGGCATGGACGGAGCTTTGCCTGTTAGATGCTGCAGGGAGAGATTTCAGTGAGCCCAGCAATGCTGTGGGTCACCTGTGGCAATTGTTGTACAGACCAGGTTCAGCAGCAGTCCCAGGCAGGGATGTGCCTGCACAAGGTCCTCTGCCCTAAAAGAGGGGGTGAGACCTTGAACAGGGAGAGGGAAGAGCAGAGGGGCAAGGTAGCAGAGCAGGGAGCTGTTTGGGTATGTCAGAGCTGCCCTTTCTTAGATTTTATTCCTGTATTTACAGATGATTAAGCTCTATGGAATGAGAAGGCAATTAGGTACTTAGCATAAAGTATGGCCTCTTCATTATTGTTTGAGTTGTGGCACTGAAAGGAAGTCCTTAATTGGCTTTGTAATTGTCAGGAGAGCAACACAGGCCTGCATAGGAGACATCCCTGGCTTCCAACAAGTGTTGGCAGAGAACAGCCATGGGCTGGCGGATGCCTTGTGCATTATGGTGCTTATATTGCAGCTCGATTAGGGAATTTGAGATAGCTTTATGTTGATGTGAGCTTCAGGAGTGTCGGGATAGGGGAGTGACATGTCCATCAACATCAACTTTGAGTCTGCTTCCCTGTTGTGTGCCCTGCCCTGGGCCTCTACAACATCAGGTCTTCTCCCCGTCCCTCCTGACAGTGCTGCACAGGGGACATCCCACCACCATAACCCGTCCACCCCACCTTCCTGTCCTGCGCAGCACAGCAATGTCCCATTCACCCCCCAGTGCCTCCCAACAGGGATCTAGTGTCAGTGGTTCACAGAAATCACAGAATTGTTGGGTTGGGAGGGACCCTAAAGCCCACCCAGTCCCAGCCCCCTGCTGTGAGCAGGAGTGCCACCCAACAGCTCAGGCTGCACGTGGCCCCATCCAACCTGGCCCTGAACACCTCCACGGATGGGGCACCATATCTTCTCTGGGCAGCCTGTGCCAGGGTCTTGCTGCCCTCCAAGAACTTCCCCCACGTGTCTAACCTAAATCTACCCTCTTAATTTAAAGCCATTGCTTCTTACTCTATCACTGTCAGACTGTGTAAAAAGACAGATTCCCTCCCATTCATAGCTACCTTCCTCCAGTTGTCTTCACTGGCTGTGTAAATCAGTCTGTCAGGTATCTCAGCTGCTCAATTTGGTCTTCATAATACGTTCCCACACAGATGGTGTACCTTGTGGCAGATGAAGGTCTTCTTTGTTAATTACTCAACTCTTTGAGCCCTTTGATGCAAACATCTCCATCCACAAGCCAGGTAAGTAGATGTCATTGGCTCATTTCACGGCAGTGAAAATTAAATCTATGTAGCGATCAGCAGGGTTTAAGTGGAAAGAGACATATGTTAAATGACTTTCCAAGAACATTAAAGTGCTCATGTCCCCAGAGCCCTTGGCTTAGATTCACTAGCAAAGAACATTATTATAATAGAGTGGCAGTGGATTGCTTTAAAACTATTTTCATGTTTGAATTAAAAGACTTTACAGAAAGAGCCTGAATATTCATCTAATGGAGGGGGGGGAGGATCATGACAAAGCATGCAGCTACTGGAGGATCACAGCATTGATCTGGAAAATGTTTGTTCATATTATTTACCAAAGGTGCTGGGACTGGGACTAAAATACAAGGTAAACCCTTTGCAATTCTTTTTCTCATCTATACAAGTTTTCCTGCATGCATCAACTGGCACTCACCAAAAGTTACTATTTTCCTGGAAAGCTGGAAATAATGTTAAGCATTGAGGCATGAGTAGCTAGTGGGAATTTGCTGGGGTGATGTGATACCACTAAATGGAGTTTTGCTGGGAGCTCAGATGCAGCTGAAGTCTCTCTGCTGCTTGCACAGCCCCAGCTTAACTCTGCTGAATTAGCCTCTTCACCTGCAAAGCTCATCTGATGTATTTCTAATTCACCTTTGATTCCTAAATGTTTTTACACCAAATAAGCCACTGTACTCCGCAAGCATTTACACAGTCCCAATATTATTGGTACAGTGTACACAGATACGCAGAGGGACACGATTTTGGAAAGTGTGTGTTGAGTGTGTGTTTAAGGACAGAAGCAGCAGCATATGATTAGCTGCAGTTTTAGGCATGAGAAGGCAGCAAAGCCAATGCAGCACTGGGATGGGAAGAGCAGAAGGGATCAGAAGAACAGGTTACTGATGCCAGCACTGACATGGCCCTGATGGATGTAAACTAGCACTGGCACTTAACTTTCTGACCCAGAAGGCTCTGAGGTCTTTGTCGAGATGTCGCAAGTGCCATCTGAAATACCATGTGCAGGTAGGTGTTCAGGAAACATGGAGATATGGCACTGAGGGACATGGTTAATGGGCATGGTGGGGATGGGCTGATGGTTGGACTAGATGATCTTAGTGGTCTTTTCCAATCATAATGATTCTATGGTTCTACGAAAGACCAAGCCCTGTTAATAAGCAGAAGCTTTCTCCATTTTTTTTTTCTCCTTATTCTTCTTTCTTTATTTTGGATGGTTATTTTAGAAATATTCCATCTTCACAGAAAGAACAAAAGCAATCTCTGTCCCTGAGCAAATATAAATTCATATTTCGACCGTTTATGTGCACGCGTATGTCCATACACCTACATAGACACAGGAAAAAAAATCTGAACACACAGCATTGCTGGGACTTATGTAGACAGTTTTGGCAGTCTGTTTTATTTATTGCACTTCTATTTTGAGAGGAAAATTGAATTTGGGGCGGTTTCTGTCTCTGACAGTGCATTATTTGAGTCTGAATCTACTTCAAGCTGTAATAAAGTGCACCCCGTATCACAGCTTCTGTTGCATTTCATACAAATTCTGTACTTCAAGAATGTTTGCATATGTAGAATTATTGATTTTGGCGGCAGAAGTGTTGCATTTTTCCTTTTTTCTTTTCTTCTACATAGTATTACAGTTGCTACTAATTAAATTGACATGATATTCACAAAAATCTACTTATGGAGTTGGTGGAAATACATACGGGTTTGTGAATACTCGCTATTACAAATGTATAAGGGTTAACTCTGCACGCCTTTTCCTATGCTTGGAAAAGGTGCTAGGGGTAGAGAGAAGAAGGACTGAAGGCTCTCCCTCCAAATACTGAGAGGGGATGGCCTCACTGTCCTCAGCTGGGATGGGGATCCCCAGTGGTTTTCTTGCTGCATCTGTGTTTTTTTTCTGGGTTATAAAACCATTGGTGCTCCTGACAGATCTGACTAGCTTCTGTAAAGTCTTTGTACCAATGTTTTAACAGAGAGCTGCCTGGAGGAAAGGACAATAGAATCCATATTTCATAAATTGTTACATCTTTATTTATCTGAACAGGACCAGCCAGATTTCAACAAGGACTTGTCTAAAACTCCATACACATTTGCAGTTGTGTACCTGAATTTTCCGCCTGTCTCTCTCCCCATACCCATCTCCTGCAGATACCTCATACTATCTTAGTCTAGGCATCCTAGTGCTACTGAGCTCTGTCAAATTCCCTTGGTAGCAACATTTCTCCCTTGTGCCCTAGACAGTTCTGTCAGCTGCTTTACTCTCATGACAGGATGGCTGCATTTCACTGCGAACGAGATGCTTTCTTAGCGTGTGACTGTAAAATACTTTGAAACCCTGGTGGATGAATGATGTTGTATCATAAATATAAAATGAATATTGTTTTACGGTTCCTGAAATATTAATTGGTGCATGGAGCTACTCTTGGAATGTTTTTTTACTAAACGTAAAGATCCTTTTGAGTCCTGAATGTCCTTGCTTTGGTTTTTATTATTAATATTCCCTCCAGGAGACATTGACTTTCCCTTCCCCTAGACATGCTGACTCCTGCCTGCCAGAGTGATTCAGCAGCTTGCCACTCACTTTTACAGAAGGAAACTTTTCCCCTGGCTTGTTCTAATGTCCTGGTGTGACCATGGCTGGCTATCAAGTAACATATCCCTGTGGCTGGATGGTACCTTGCACTGACTCGCTGCCACACTGCTGCAAGTGCTTGCCTAGCTGATGGCTCTGTCCTTTACTTGGAGGAGAAGAGCCTTGCATAGAGAGCCAGGGTGATCTCACAGCTCACTCTTCCAGTGAGGTAGCCAAAAGTTATTTATAGATGGGGTTGGCTACTGATGGTCACAGTCATCTGGGACTGTAAGGGAAAGACTTTGGAAAACATTTTTCAATTGTTTAACTGCAACAAATGCCCATAAAAAATTCAAGGGATAGAATAGGATCAACACTTCATTTTCTATCTTTCCTATGCAAAAAAAAAAATGGAGATGGATCATTGTTTTTTATTTAAGACAAACAGAGGAATCTCACAATATTTTAATTAAGTTTCGATTTTCCTAATAATCTGTTAAATACCTGTCAGAGTTTAAAACACAAAGCCTAACATGAACCAAATTGGAGACACAGGTGTATTCATCTGCCTTCATGCCATCTGACTGGGGTGTCTTGCTTTATTAAAGCTTGGTATATGGAGCTACTTTATGTGCGCTTTACGGACCCCTAAATGACATGTTTTTATTGATCTCTTATCACTCTTAAAAATATATCATGGAGAAAAGGAATGTAGCTTTTGATACTGAAAAAGAAACCCAACTGCAGCACATAAAAGATCTGGGAAGCTATAATTCAGTGTAACGGGCTGACGCTAACCTCAGTGTAGCTGATTAGTCTTAAAAATTCCCGATCACTTCTCTTTAGGGACTGCAGGGGCACGGTGCTTCAGTCATTCAAGGGACAGCTTTCCCAAATGCCCTAAGGTAGACATTTCTTTGCATAAAGCTTTCATATCTTCCAAACCACCTAAGAAGCATGTCAACCTCTGATCTGGAAAGCAGGGATGTGAAGTCTGACGTTCAGGGGCAGTGAGAGCTAGCTTTCTACAGCCACATCTGTTCTGAAAACCTGGTCTCTGCCTGGGTCCCAGCCTGGGAGGAAGGATTGCATCAGCCACCAGCTCTGCATGTGGACTGTGTGGTGCTTGGATGCCAAAAGGCTTGGCATGCTCATGCTGGAGGAAGGGCATGGATGAGAGGGGACAGGGTCAACTGTGGGAGTGAGGACGTGCAGTGCCAGGTTTGTCATCCTGTCAGTTTTTGATGTAGGTAGGACACGGCCCTGGAGGTATTCAAGGCCAGGATGGATGGGGCCCTAAACTGGTGGGTGACAGCCCTGCCCATGCCAGGGGCTTGGACTGGGTGGGCTTTAGGGTCCCTTCCAACCCAAGCCATTCCGTGATTCTGTGATTCCATGACTCTGCCCTCTTGCAGCAGCCACTGCCAGTATGGAAAAAAACTCTACTCACAGCACATAGCAAAGGGCCGCAGGTGGAATGGAGGGCAGTGCAATACGTCTTGTTTGCAGGGAGGAGGTGGGATGGAGGAACAGTGTGTTGCTGCTGCTGGATGTGTGAAATTTGGCTGGCAGCTGTGGTGCATCCATTCCCCACCACAGTTCATTACCTCAGGAGAGGTATGAAGTGATTCTGAGTAATCATTTTTATATCTTCTCAGAAATTAGTCTGCTTCTCTAGTGGCCTCTTACTGTTGCAGGAATTCAGCTGCTCACCCCAGAATGGGCATCGCCGTTGATATTGTTTGATCTCATAATGTGAAGCAAACCAGATGCTCGTGTCTGATAGACCTGAACATAACTTCAGTGCTGTCTGTTCTTACAACAGAGAAATGCCTTCATTTTACTTCTCTCCAAACCTGAATTTTTGTGCTGGAATAGAGACAAATATGAAATATGTACTCATATCTCAGGACTTGTTTCTGATACTCAGCCACTAAAAATTCAGCTATGGCCTTCATAAGTTATTACTAATGTTTGAAGTCGCTTTTTTACCTTATCTGTAAGGAGCACCTGCACAGCCGTATTTACCAAGAGCATGAGTATTTCTTTTGTTTCTGCAGAGAGAATTGAAAGAGGGATGGGGCCAGTTCATATGCTAATAGAGGTACAGGCAGAATGTTAATAATGGAGATAAACAATAATGGAAAGAAAAATAAAATTATTTCAGTGGGTAGTCTTAAGGCTGTCTGACAGCCAGCTTTCATCCTAATACATCTTCCAGTGAAGGAAAGGTATAGGCGTGGCTTGAACAGTACATCTGCTTTGAAAACCCATTGAAATTAAAACACCCTATATTCCAACAGCCTTCCCCCTGTGCTTTATGATTGGTGCCTCCAGACTGGATTGTTTGCCAGAAACTGGGATGTGAATGCATAACATTTGAAGTTTTCAGAGATACGAGTGTTCTGTGCAGGCCATGCTGTTGCTCTCACTGCTGCCCCGAGCGCTCTGATCCGCGAGCAGGACAGTGTCCTCAGGACACATGGTTCCCTCTGCCACCCACCCCTGCAGCACACCTCTAAGGAGGCTCCCACTCAATTCACATCCTACATTCATTTCTCCCTCACGCTTCGGTGTGCAGGCTGTGGCTGCCCAGTGCCCACCTGAGATGGCACTGAGAGTCTGTGCAGGGGAACACGAACCTCCCAGAGCAACCATCTGTCTGCAAGGCCCACTGCCCCATCCTGCTGGCAAGTCAGAGCCTCCAGCCTCAGCCTCTGAGCCTACCTGTATGCCACTTTGAACCCCCAAACCCAGTCATTTGTTCCCAAAGAGATGATGTGGTGACACATGCCTGAGGCTGTTAGTGAGACTGGGAATGCTAAGGAGAACTTGATCTTGCTGACAGGGTGGAACAGTGCCTGTGAAGGGCCCAGCACCTGGTGACTCATCCTGTCAGCCTTTGATGTAGGTAGGACTCTGCCTGTCAGGAGGCTTCTTCTGAGGACACGGCACATCAGCCAGCTGAATCAGGACAGGTAAATCCTTTTATCACTTGTTCCCTCCCCTGGCCCCAAGGATGAAGGAGTCGGCACTCTGTATCTCTCCAAGCCTGTTCTGTGCAGAGACTGTTGTTTGTTTGTTCTTCAAGGACAGCGAGTGAACTGCTGCACTCTCTTAAGTGTAGCAGTTATAGTCCGTCATGACAATCGTGCTGTTATGTACATTCAGGTTACCGCTGTGCAGTTACAACAGGACTGTAAATGAGCCTCTGAGGCAGGAACTCCTAATATAAAGAACTCATAAATATTCTCGTTGAAAATGAGGAGCACGGGATGATTTTTTCTGAGAGCTTTGAGGAGAGGGTAAGGCCTTGTGATGGTCAACGAGCTGAAATAGCAGCGGTAGTTTTCCCAAATGCAGGGCATGCTCAGGGGACAGATTTTGTGTGCCCGGGAGAGGAAAGTGGGAAGCACACAGAAATCAGGAGTGGAGTCAGCAGAGCATGTCTTCAGCAGTGCTTAGAAAGGCGCCGGGAGCCTGACAGTGAAAGAAATGCCAAAGCTAAGAGATCTTCTCAGTGATAGCTGTAGTGAGTAGAAGGTGATCTGTTGTCTGAGTCTTACAGAGCCCAGGGAGCTGGGCTTTTAGCAAATAAAACAGGGATCTATCACTTGTCACTGCTTCCCAAAGAATGGAAAAACCCTGTGGAGCCATGAGCTTTGTTGAGTTGTTCACACTGGGAGTAATATCAACACCAGACAGCAAGAAGTGCCAGATGCTGTTTTCTTCTTTTTGTCCTCAGGGAGGACATTTCTTCCTTCTTCCTTTGGCTAGCAGTTCTTCAGAGATCAGGGCATAAGTGAGGGCTGCCTCAGGTACCAGCAGAAACCAATGTCTCCTCATAGCATTCCCATATCTCACATGACAGGAGATGTTCTCCCACTTGTGGGAAGAAATCTGGCTAATGCTGAAAGGCTCAAACCTCATGTATGTGCAGGAGTGATGCATTTAAACAGTGAGGGATGACGAGATGATGAGTAGGTGCCTTCTCATGCACAAGACAAACAGACACACACACCAATCACTCTGTGCTGGCTCCTCCTCTTTTCCCAGAAGCAGAAGGCATGGGATGGCACTATGAGCTGACAGGCACTATGATCCTGGGACAGGATCACTAGTTCAAGCCCACCAAAACAAATGCTGAAAACGGGCTTCTGCCAGGTAAATCTCCCTGGCAGCAACAATAAAACCCATGGGAATTTTGTTCTTTGCCATAGACATCTAGAAGCGCTCCTTGTGGAGCAAGGCAAGAGTGGCTGTGAGTTGAGCCACTCCACAGACCTACCTGGATGGGAGGCAGCATATCTCACAGCAGCAGACATACAGATGCTATTGGGGTGATATCCTCATGGAGGTTACAGGAGTAGATGCTGACCCTGGATCTCACTTCTCTAGGGCAGAATTTCACCTAAAACCTGCTGCTGAGGATAGTGGTGGTAGTATACACAGGTGGGTGATTTGTTGGTGCTGACCCTGCCCTGGTGTGCCAATCAGAAACATCTCTTCTTCTGAAAAAGAGATTGGTTGAGCAAAGCTCAAGTATTTTTCTGATATCTGGTAGGTGGGAGGATATAGGAAGAGTCATTCAGAAGGAATAAAAAGAATACTGAAAGGGAGCTGAAGAAGCAGGGATCCTTCAAGCAGCACTGTTCAAAGCATACGCATACTTATAAAAACACTCTGCAAGTTACTTCATTATTATTGTAAACTCCACTGGGTGAAACCAGTTACAAGCAAGTGTTGTTCATGATGCTACACCAGAACCTTGCATCAGCATGAGTCGACAGGAGGCATTAAAATCAAAGTGAAATTTTCTTTGGATTCTGAACATGAACTCAGCCTACACCACTGGAGATAACATACACCGTCCCCATCATCCACCTTCAGGGAGTTTACACCTCCCTCTGTCAGTCTAACTCCTACTTGGGCAGTGGTTGCTTATAATACTGCGGCATGAGCTGCAGGTTCCCTTTGAAATACAGTCTTTTCCAGTCAAAGGCCTTTGGAGCAGGGCACTGTCTCTTTAGTCTGCAATTATGGCATTCATAGTAGCAAGTCTAAGGAATTTGTGTTCAGAAAACATGCACTCTTCAGAAATGCTTCATGAAAATCAAATTGCAAAAGGCAAAAATAGCACAGAGACTGCAGTAGGTAGAGATCATTTTCCTCATCCATTTTCCCAGTAATTGATTTCTCCACTGGCATAATTTGAGGAAAATATTGTAATCTTTCATTAACCTATTGTCTACCTGTTAGGAAACATTCTTTCAATGGACTTTTTAAAGAATGCACAACTTTGATCAAGTGCTCATCGTAGATCTGACAGAACAATTTAACACTATTGAGCATTTTCCTTGTAAGACACTCAACAGTGTTTCACACACTTAGTCAAATCCCAGTCTGGGGTAAGTTTCATTTTGGTGAAGCCATTGAAACTGCATTCACTTCTACATGAACTACACGACCAAGTCTTTGCACATGTAAGTTTCAGTGACTCATAAAGTCAGATTGTACATGACTAAACAGTAATGACTGTGAAAACATAATTCAGGGTGTTCTAGTCCTTTATTTGATAATAGCCATTTTCCTACCAGACTTTTGTTTCAGAGGCTGGTGAGTCTTTGCTGATTCAAGCCGTGAGTATTTCTGCCAATCTTTTACCTCTAGAAGAGAGGAGATAAGGACATCTTTAACTGAACAGTCCAGAGATGTAATTAATGTTAAAAGTCAGCTGAAGCTTTCCCTGGACATAACTTATGCTGTTAGATTTACATGGTCAGGCTCAACACAGGTGAACTGGACAGAATCAACAGCCCAAGGTGTGTGAGAAGCTTGTCTCAGAGAGTTCCTTCCAACCTCATACTCAAGGACTTGATAGAAAACCACTTCTGTCTTGATATAAAAAAGCAAGTCTGTTTTTTTGAGGGAAATCATAACATCTTTATCTGTAGGTTGACTTTGTCCTCAAAGTTCAGCTGGTCAAACGCTGATTTTCAACGCATCCTCCATATTACCCAACACTTGGAGGACTGAGCCTGCAAGTTGCAGAATTGCTGTGCACAACTTTTTCTCCTCATAGAACTACATTTGGGGCCACAGTCTTCATTCAGATGGCACTTTCAGGCTCATAGACTCAGGAAGAGTTGCAGCTCATTGCATAGGAGTCTCTGCTCATGCAATAGACAGAGTCTTCTTCATGAGCAGAGGTAAAGCAATATATACTGAAACCATTCAAATTGATTATTGGGGCATCTACAGATTCTGTGTGGGTGAAATTCTTTTTTTCCTAACGTGAAAAATAAATAAAACCAGTTGAGTCCAAATGGCCCATATGAATCATGAAGAAAACATTCTTCCTCCCCCTGAGACAGTTAGTCACCCTTCCCCTACCAGGAGGTGGAATTTGGGTAATTCCAACTGTACAGAAGTGCAGAAGATACAGAAATTGTTCTTAGATATAGACAATTATGTTTATTATCTCATGAGATGACCAGAATCATCTTTTGCGTGAAGCTAGTGCACTGTTGCTAGAGAATGGCATTGCTGAATAACTTTTGTTTTTACCTTTATCTCTGAAAACTCTGATTTTTAGGTTTTGAAGAACTGATCACATGGAAGAGAATGGTATCTTGTATGTGGTCTTCATTGCCTGTTCATACCTGAGAGTATGAGAATCCTGTCCAAATCCTACTTTTTCAATGGCTGTTGCTTCAAAGAAAACATTCAACACTTGCACCTCAGCTTCCCAACTATGAAATGGGAATTGCAAGGCAAATTACAGCTGTCCTGTGCCATAGTGTTATTCTGTGTCTAAGTTAGTCAGTGTTTGGAAATCACTTTCAAGCAGTAAAGTGCTACCTTTTTAATAGCAAAGTTGCCATTTTCCTCAGGAGCCTTATTCAGAACCTCTCAACCTTGACAATAAATTGAAATTGAAATCTTTTGAGTACTCACATGAATACATTATCTTAATTTTTGAAGGGATAAGATTTTATGCAGAAAGTGATTTTGAATATTTAGTAACACAACTTTAGCTAAAGATTTTTCTCCCATAATTATGGTTTTTAATACAATTCTCTCACTATTTTAGATTGAAAATGAGGAAATATCCTTTGTGTCCAATCCTAAATTGCCTCTGTTTTTTTTGCTGTCATTTCAAAGGATAAGGATCTAATTCTCCCTTCCCCAGTATACTTTGTAGTCATTTACACATGTAAAATGCTATCGTTCTCTCCTGGAAACACACCAAAATGCAAATTACTCTACAAGAGAAGCTAGCATCAAACTCAAGTACTGCAGAGGGTAAGGGCAAATGAGCAGCCTAACGTGAACAATCCAGAGAATGAGCTTAAAGCCAGTAAGTACTAATCCATGGACCTAAGTGGTCCTAATCCATGTTCACAGCCTGACCCTATGGCAAAAGAAAGGTACCTGACCTGTGGAGGAAACTGAGGTAAATACCTCATACTCACTGCAGTCTCAAACACACAAATGATTCTAAATGCGCTTCTGATCATTTGGCAGTTCTTCTGTTGGTCCAGATCCTCAAAATAATCCACTGCAATGTCTTCTAAAAATAAAAGTGCAACTTGCTGTGTAAACTCACTGCACACATGATCTAATCTATGTAAAAAATCAAACAGTGGCTGGCAGTCAGTTTAGCAGGACTGGTCACTGAGCACACTTCAGCTGTGAGCAAAGCAAAAAATATGCTAAAAACAGGCTTGCATAGCTACTCCTTGTTCCCAGTTGCAGACTCTGCCTGGGTCAATCTGAGGAGATGGGCTCAAGGAGTAGCTGACTGCTGCCTAACCAGAGCCCAAATAAATACATTGGGTTTGGTCCCAGCCTTTATTTCTCCTGACCATGGCCCTTCTCCTCTTTGATGCTCCTCTAATTAAAAACCTGCTCCTGGGGTTGAAGGACTGTGGGCTACAGGTGTCCCTTTCTGGAAGCTTTCAAGAGGAGGATAGATATGGCACTTATGGACATAGGTTAGTGGGTGTGATGGGGGTGGTTTGACATTGGACTAGATGATCTTAATGGTCTTTTTCAACCTTAATGATTCTATGACTATTTTGGGCAGTCAGGCTCCACTAGGAAGTTTTCAGTTGCAGGACAGGCCCAGGCTAGCTGGGCTTTATTTTCCTTTTAAAGTAGTCAGTAAACCCCCAGCCCCATGCTGTACAGGGCTGTCAGAAAACATCAGCCGGATGGGGTTTTCTGCTAGCTGTCCCCCATGTACTTCTCTCAGCCTGGGGCAGCGGATGGAGCAGAAGAAGCAATTTGGCATGAAAATGGGAAACAGACAAAGTGTCTTGTAAACGTGGCCTCTGAAAAAGAGATATGGAGAGAGAACAGAAAAGCAATTACTTCAGAAAGCCAGGTTAGTTCTCACTCCAAATTAGCAGAGCGACTTAAAAAAAAAAACAAAACATAGATAAACCTTTTTGTAGCTCAGCTGATGCCTTCGCTAAAGGTGCTCTGCTGCCAGTGAAGCAGCAATTTCCTATGAACATGCTTGGCCAGGTCTCAGTGCACAGCACCAGGATCTGTGAGTCAGTGACATGGGGTGCCTCCCCAGTTTTAATGAGATCTTGGAAAGATTTGGGTGGGAAAGATACCCAAATCTGAAGGAGGCCACATTGCCACTTACTAAAATCCTCAGTGAAATGGAATCAGCCATTTCAGAATCTGGTCAGATCAAAACTTGGCCCTGGTGATATCTGTCCCAGTATCCAGGTGCCTACACAATTGCCAGACTTCCCAGGTGACATAGCTAAGTCACTGACCGCCTACGCTTCTCCCTGAAGTTTGTGAAAGTTATTAGTATTCAACAGCTTTCAGGGCCAGGCTTGTGATCCTCACTCGAGAAGTGGTTGAGATATCTAGGAATAATTAATATACGTATCATAAATGCATTTGATCCTTTCTTGATGTATGTGCAAAGAAGTATTTTTGTGATGTGGCTCCTTGCCAGTGTTCCTGAGAAAGTCACAGATGCAATTTTCCGTCTATAAGTTGATAAAACACTATAATTAGGTTCTGAAATATTTCTACATCTCCTTCTGCAGTAGTTAACCCCTATTTGTTAAGGAAAATAAATAAATAAATAAAATCTTTCCTTCTGAAGCCCCGAACAAATAGGTTGGTTATCTGTCCCCATGACTGTGGTGTGTCATAAGGCACCAAAAGCTACGTGCCTCCTCTTCCCAGAGCTCTCCTATGAAAAGTTTGCAAAAGGGACTTTGTCAGATAGTTTCCTGACTTGCTTCCTAGCTTTCATTTTTTATTTTAGTGCTGTACCAGAACAAATGTTTTGCATTTAATATTAAAGTTTCTGGATGATTTCTGATCTCATTAAATTAATTCCAACTTCCTGCCCCTTGGTAGCTGATTTGAGTGTATCAAATTATGTATGGTCCATTCTGGCAATGGCCCAAATTAGCCAGTGACCCTAATTTGCTACTCGTCCTGTCTATCTCTCAAAGAACACATTAAAACATGACTGTCTCATATGTCAGTTAAGGTCTTCTATCTTTCCTTTTGCTCCTATCTTAATTGATAGGATTTCCTTTTTTCTTTGTTGTGCTCATGAAGGCCTCCAGATTTACTGCTCTTAAAGTACTTTGTCTACAGATCAAGTACAGCAAAGACAGCAGCAGTTTTCAGATTATCCTGCCCATCCATCTCAGTCCTGGAGGGGGCCAATTTATGAAATGAGAATTGGACATTCTCCGTGTCTGCCTCTTCTGCTGCTGAAGCTGTGGCTGCAGAACAGATCACTGGCTATTTCAGGGTCTAAGGGTGGCAAAATGAAAACCTAGACTTCAAAAAAGCAGATTTCAGCAATTTCAGAAGGCAGTTAGGCAGCATCTCTTGGGAAGAAATTCTGAGTGAACAAGTGCAGAGGGCTGATGGCTGTATTACAACAAATTGGCCACTCATCTTACTGCAAAGGAGCTGTAGTGTTTACAGTTAAACCTATATAGCTTCATCAGGAGCACCTCATTACTTGAAATCCCCCAAAAAAGGAGTTTTGCAAATAGCAAAACCAAGGCAACAAGGCAGTGTAAACAATATTTCTGAAATAAAACTCCATTGCATAATTGACACAGAGAACAAATAAAGTATGACAAAGAGATGTTTTCAGTATTCATTGCTTTTTTGGTTGAATCTTCATTAGAAAAAAAAATCACCATGAAGTAGCATTCAAGTTATTGAATAATCGCTAACTGACTCACAAACTGCTTGTGTCAAATTGAGATGGCATTTCATGTTGGATTCTACAGGGGAATTTTTTCCTTGGGACTATTTCTGTTCACTGTCTTCATTATCGGGGTGGATGATGGAAAAGACTTCATATGCAGCAGACACCAAGCTGGGAAGAAGCTATAATGAGTTTGGAGGACATAATCAGAAAAAGAGTGATCCTGATGAGATGGAGAATTGATCTGGGCTCAGTGAGATGGAATTGTTCTGGGACAAGTTGGAAGTATTACACATAGAAATCAAATGCGTACATACTGATTGCACAAAAGCTGCTGAGACAGCAGCACATGAGAAGGGGAGCAGGCATTTTGGTGTGCCACAGTCTGAGCAAGCCAATAATATGCTGCTGTTTTGACGAAGATGAATCTTTGGGTAGGAGGTGTTAACAGGCAGATAGTATGAGAGCTGCTGACATCCCACCTGGTACAACCTGTCCTGATTTGGATATCATGCCAGAGGCCATCAGGGCAAAGCAACAGAAAAAGGAAACTATTAGGGATTTTTGTTTTGTCTGGAAAATAGTTGACTGAGGGGAATATCACAAACTGTTTTTTTTTTTTCTTTTTCTTTCCTCTTTGCTCCTACAGGTGAGATGAGAAAGAATTGGATTAATGTATAGCAACATACCCTCAGAGTAGGTGTAAGCAAAGATTGTAAGAGGGCTGTGTGTCCTGGATGAAACAAGGAAGGAGATTACAGCATTGTCTTCACTGAAAGCTTTTCAGAGCAGATGAGAGGGCATAGGCAATGGCCAAGCACCTCTCAGGATATCTCTGATCTCCTTCATGAGCCAAACTATGGGACTAAGAAGAGACTATATGACTTTGTGGTCCATTCCTCCTTCCCAAAGCACACCTAATTACAAAGCATTAGTGTGTGTCAGGAAACAATGCAATAGTGATCAAAATAACTCCATAAAATAGGAAATAATACTTCTCACTTCTATGAGTCGTGAGAGGTTATGGCAACACGGTGCTCTGTAGGTCACCATTTTGTCTGTATTAATCTGCAGCGGGGAGTTAAACTGAAAGAAATGACAGAAGAAGAGTCAAGCTGGGATAAAACTGCATATGAAGAAAAGCTGTTTGCAGGGACAATATGAGTCCTTTTCCCCTTCAGGAGATGAGCACTGGCCTGGGGATGAATACGTGCTTTCCAGATCTCCAGGTCTGATTCTTGGCAAACATCATGGAAGCTCTCAGGAAGTGAGGTTCAGCTTCAGAGTGTGCTACGAGACTGAGAGAGATGATGGAGGCCAGAGCAGCACCAAGATGTATTGCCACTGGAAACTAAGAGTACAAAGTGGAACTGGATCATGACCTCAATAAATGCCAGAGACAGACACAGGGTGGATTTTGTCAGCAAAAAGGTGGTGAATGCAAAGAGCCCGAGTTTATTGACTGTGAGATGTAAACTGTTTGCTCTTGAGACACAGGATGGTTTATTGGTTCCTGCAAACCTGAGCACAAGCATACCTGGAACATCCCTGGCAGGGCACGGAAAGGCTCAGTGGGGCAATGTGAATCCTGTCCCCAGGCAGATGATGGAAGCTGGCCTCAGTCCTGTGCTCTTCATCACGCTTGTTTCTCATGATTTGTGTTTGAAAACAAAATAGGCTTTATCCTAACGTACTGGCATGTATATTTCCTCAGAATTAATTATTCATATAGGATGGGACCCACAGAGCTACTCTGGGGAAGAGAGGAGTCCCAAGGAAATTTGAGCATGAGTTTTCAATTGCTCAGTTTATCCCCACTTTGGCTGGAGTTATTCCTATAATGCAGTTACTGCTTTCAAAGCCAGTCTTGCTTTTTTCCCTGTGCCTGAAAGGCCACTCCCCCAGTCCTGTGTATGTGCACCAGCTGGCTCTTTTCCAGGCACTGCACAGTGAAGAAATGCCTGCTTGCGTACCTGCTGCAAGCTATTTACATCTCACTTTCATTGGCAATAAATTAGCTTTGCAGAAGAGCTCCAAGCAACAGTTGTTCCGAGCAAGAAGGGAGTTTGGATTCTGTGACAGCATTTAAACAGCCAGCCCTTATCATCACAAATGGAGGAGCGCAGGGAGCTTGTTGATGCAAACCAACATCAAGTGAACTGTGGCTGCCAGCAGAACAGCTTCCCATGTGAAAACCCTGAGTGCCTTCTTCATGACAAGGCCACAGTAAAGCCAAATCAAGGACAGCATCTTTTTTTTTTTTTTTTCCCAAACCAGCTGTTAATGGAATAAGTAATTCTGCCTTTCACATTTCACTCACTTTATATGTATTCTAATTAATTCTGTCGGGGAAAATAATTGGCTCAGATCAGGTTGATCCAACTGAAGTTCTAAATAACTTTGGTTGAATGGTATTTATATTTCAGAAACTAGCTTGGGTGAAATGCTCACATGCTCAGCATACTGAGCCTGTACTAACTTGGCATAAAAATAGTGCTGTGGTCCATCAAGTGGCATTAGGTCCCCTCTATAAAAAGACATCCAGCTGCCTCTAAAGTACAGCTCCCTGTGGAGCTGGAGGGGAGTAGAGCAACCTATGTCTGTGCTGAGTGGTGGGCAGCACAGGCACATTACCTGCCAGGGAGGTGGGATACGAATTGCCCTGTGGAGACAGGGTGTGAACACAGGAGCTGATGGGCAAAGATTTGGAGGATGTGGTTGTGTTGGGACAGTGCCAAGGCAGAGATCAGGCAGCAGGAGAGAGGGACAGGGATTTCAGGCAGAGCTGGGAGTTCTGGTGTATGGGAGGTTGAAAAGAGTATGCAAATAAAAAGCTGGAACTGCTCTCACCTGAGGGACAGAGATAGCACCATCAGAGACGGTGGACCCAGGAGCTAGCAGGGAGATGGTCATTCTGGCAGCTGGACTGATATGGTCAGTATGTGAACGTACATCCCATGAGGTGGAATGCTCTTGTCTTGGTTATTTAAGGCATGAACATCTTGACTTAAGAAGCACACAGATGGACAGCAGGTGTTGCTGTGCTGAAGGTCAGAGTTACACTAAAAGTACCTTCAGTTGTCTTCATCCTACAGTTTCTCTGTGAATATTTGGGCCAATGCTTCCCTTCCTTTCCACCTGAGAAATTTTAGATCTGAAGCTAGATCCTCACTCTGCAACTCAGCTTTCATCTCCGCTTGCCACAGCATCAGCCCACTCTCTTGGATCCTAGAAAAGCAAATTCATCTTTCCATCTGGTCCTCTTCATCTCCTTATTGAATAGGTAGCATTCGCCTCAGATGGCTCGCCCCATACTGAAGAACAACATGTTTCACACTGCACAGAGTGTCACAAAAGGCCTTATTTCCATCAGTGAATCATGTAAACTGGCTCTCCTGCTGCAAACCTACTCCGCTCGCCTGTGTTAGCTGCAGGGCTCCCTGGGGAAGCCTGGGTAAATGAACAAGTGTGAAGTGCAGTGCCACAGCCTTCTGCACTTCCTTTCTCCCCAGTGCTAAAAATAACATCTTGTTTGTAAATAAAGCAGCTCCCAGACTATTTTTATAGCGCTTTGCAGATGCATTGGATGAACAAGCCCACATCCTGCTTTCCTCCTGCATCCCAGGTCACACCCAGCACAGGCAGCTGCTGTGCTAGCTGTGTTAGATCGCAGCATGCAGCCAGCGTGTTTCCATCCTGCTCTGGAGGAGCCACCCTTGCTAATGAGAGCAGCTTTCATTCCAGCTGAGTTTCCAGTTTCTCTCCCACTACCAACAGGACCTGCACGTGAGCAGCTTCTGATCATCACAGTGAGGACACCCACCTGCAAGATCTTGCTCCCAGGTAGAAGGCACGGAGCATTTAACATTTGGCAGTGTCCCACTCAGAGCCAGAAAAATGGCCAGCTGGCAAGGTTTGCCACCACCAGGGCAATTCTTGCTATTGCTGAAGAGCCTTTATCACCTTTCTCAGCCCTACAAAGTACCATACTGACGGGAATGTTTCTTTCAGCCAGCTCTTGTGTTGACTCTGTGGTTAACTTCCCACAGAAGCCAACAGCTCTGAAATTGAATCAGCAAACAGAAACATAGGAGGGGAATGACATAACATGCAGCCCACAGGCTGCACCACAGGCTACTCCTCTCTGTGTGCCTGCTGCAGGAGGTCAGGCTGTGAGGCAGCACAGAGAAAGGCTGCTCAGAGCTGGTGCTGTTTCTTCTTGCTAGCCTAAAGGAGCAAAAGGGATTGTAATAAAGCTACTAAAGCTAATGAATGGTGATTGCAGCAATCACAGGAGGAGTGGAGCTAGTCTTAATGTGGCTAATTTGTATACCGCTAGCAATAAAATCTTATAACCTAGGATGCAGTGTGGAAGTGCCTGAAGCTGTAGTACTGCATCCTTTAACACTGCCACTTCTATACCTGAGTTAGCTTTGCTGATGCTGTTCCAAGTGCATGCAAAAATGCCCCTAGCTGGTCTGCCTGCAGTGAGGGTAGGTCCAGCACCAAGAAAGCATCAAGAGACTGAGTTCCAGCACTTCTCACATCTTTCCTGCAGAGCACTGAAATCAGCAGGTACCTTTAACAAGCACTTTAAGCCTTCCACAGGTCCTAGAGCCTAGAGGAATAAAAAGGAATTTGCCTTTGCTGAATTCACTGTGAAGGAGTGGGTCAGACAAAAACCTCTGGCAATGATGTGAAAGGGATCCAGTCTGGAGGGAACGCTGAGACACCCTGCCACTCTCCCCAGGACCCTTCCCAGCCCCCCAGCTCCAACAGCTGGAGCAAAGCTTGACCATGGTGCACACAGGATGAGCTGGATGAAATCCTATGAACTGTGTTAGAAATCAGACACTTTCTGCCTTTAGTCTGAGTCCAGGAAAATAACCCAGGATTAAAGAATAGTCTATCTGGATTAAAGAATACTCTATCTCAGGAAATCTCAGTGAAAGCCTTACCTAGTTCTTACTTTCACTTAAGAATTTTCACCCATCCATCCCTTCCTGCACTCAGTTAAAGATTTATTTGGTTTCTCCCTCTCTCCAGGCTCAATCTAATTAAATACACACACACACATACACCAAAAAAAAAAAAAAAAAAAGAGGAGCTTTATTCATGTGAGAGTTCTATAAAATTTACTCAGGAAAAGTGCTGAATACACGAAAAACATAGAACAATTTTATGTGACTAGGGTCTTTTTTTTCTGGGATTTTTTCCTTCTTGCTCAGCAAAGCTCTTTTTCTCTTAAGTAAAGGAATAGCTGAAACCCCACACTTTGGTACAGAAAATTTAAGCTCTATAAAATGACAAAAACATGAAATGTTATTTTATCGGTTGCCGAATTCCTTTTCCACATTGGGAGCATTTCCATAGAGGTGATTAACAAAATAAAGCCCTGATCCCTTGAGTTTAAGAAGCTTTTAAAATGGCAAAATTAAGCTTTTAGACTATAAGTTAGACATAGGATTGTCTGGCAAGGTCCATGTGACTTCCATTTCCATATGTATTATGTTACCATCTTTCATCTTGAACCTACGTACTTGCATAATAGCATTTCCCTGGGAACCTTTCCTATATTCATTGTCCAAAATAAATGGTGATCTCACGATCAAGTATTTCATACTTTCCATCATTTCTCCTCACTATTCAGTGTATGTCTCATGCCTTATTTACAAGCCATGATTAAAACTGTGCTGTGGAGGAAATGGGCTGCAATTTCCAGATTAATTTCTTCTGCATAACCTTTTGTGGTAGCGTCCAAGTGCTTCCCAAGTCTTCATGGACTTGTCTAGACAGCTTCTGTGTGAGGTCCTGTGTCTGCAGGGCTGCTGGAGGTAGTGGTATTAGAGAGAGGATTGGGAAACAGGAATGTTAAGAAAGGGCATTCATAAGGCAATATGGAAAAAAAGGAGAAGTGGGACACAAGTTAGTCACAGTGCTGAGAACAGAAGGGCAGGACAAAAGAAGGAGTCAAAAGGATGACAAGTGTTGGTGAACAGGCGCTCTGGGAGGGCATCCTGTGAGAGGCTTGCTGGCTCTTTGCATGAGGAGACAGAGTGCTTTCCACCCCAGTAAGTTGCTCACCACACCGCAGTAGGTCTCCTGGTACAACCACATCTCATTTGGTTCCTCCCATCTCACTCCTAGAGGTTACAACTGCACAAAATCACAGAATCATAGAATTGTAGGGGTTGGAAGAGACTTGTAGAGATCATTGAGGCCAATCCCCTTGCCAAAGCAGACTCCCTACAGCAGGTATAGCAGGTATCCCATCCTTCCCATTCCACCCTCCAAACTCGATCATGTTTTTTCTTATTTGTTCATGGCTGTTCTGCTCAAAGCACACTTCAGCCAGCAAGTTCCACCTCAGTGCTGGGAGAGGCAGGGGTTAGCAGGAAGGTTTCTCATTGTCTTTCTCACACTGCTGCCATCTGTACTGCATACTTTGACATCTCTGGTGGTTTTCGCTATGGCTATGCCATTCCCCATTGAGACTTTCTCTATTAAAAAACCATCACATTTCACATTTTGTTAAGATGAAAGAAAAGCACCTTTAAGAACTAATATTTGCAGAGCCACATAGGTAGATAACAAATACAAGTTGAATGTTCTTTATCAGAGCACACTTTCAATGTACCTTTATGAATAGGGTGGGTTTGTTTGTGCACTGGGCAAGGGAGGTGCATGTATTTTTTTGCATTTCAAGGCAGGTAGGTAAATCTTTCAGTGATAACAGAATGTGATAATTCTTGCTTTTCTGATTCTGTTACTCTACTGATTTTCTGAATCCAATACCTTAAGTTTTAACCTGATACGAGGAAACACATTCAAGATTAAGCCTTGGCCAGCAAGCAGCCAAACGGCTGTATTTCAGCAGAAGTTGGTGTTATGCCTGGGTGACTGTGTCCCAGGGCTAAGCTTCATGTCACTGCAATACTGTGATAGAAAATGTCATATTGGATGCATGGATCAATGACGTCATTAGCAAAGTGGCCTTATGCAGAGGGGAATCAATGCATGATGATGCCCAAGGGTTTTCCTTAAGAACAGGCTCTATGATAATGACTGGTAATGTGGAGAACAACATATTAAGCATATTAAAAAGGATTTTTCCAGCAAGTCCACTGTGACTGAATTTCCAGGAAGAAAAGAACTTGTCTCAAGCTCATGCCAGTGTTTGTGTTACCTAACGTGGACAATATCAGGAGGCTGTTCTGAGGAAGGCAGCCCTCCCTGTCACTGCTGCCATCAGCACAGGTTCCCTTTCTCCTCTTGCTTCCCACTAGGCTTGTGGCCAGCGTGGGCAGTTCTGAAGACCAGGCAGAGAAAGGCAAACAGCAGGTCTGAAGAGAGGATTTGGCACAACGAAGGTGTGAGCAAGGCTTTACCAGCAAGCCATAAACTGCTCCCACAACGTCTCCTGGCTGGCAAAAGGCACATCTAATAGACTGAGTGAGTGTACATGGATTCACTGACTTGAGAATCTCAGTCCCTATTATGAATGCACTGAACTGAGAACTGAGGAAGCTCAGGCTCTGCAAGGCAAAGTAGATAAAATAACATAAAGATCTAATCTTCTCTAGATTCCTATAAGCATCTGGGAAGATGAAGGATTCATGATGGGTTTTTATTTTCTTATAGATTTCTAGTCATACTTCTGTTGCCTCCTATTACATACATATATGGTGTTTGTTTCTTCTCCACTCAAAAAAAAAAAAAAAAAAAAAAAAAAAAAAAGAGAGAGAGAGAGAGAGAGAAAGTGAATTGGGGGGAGTCCAATTTCTGGAACTTAATTAAAACAATTTAAAAACGACTTCAGCAATTATCTAACAAGTGATCTCTATGTAGCAGCTGTACACAGACAATTTATTAGTTAGTGAGGCCAGCCCTGTTTTTTTAATATAAACAGACTAATTAATCAGTGGTTAACTCTTATAATGACCAGTTCTGGCATTTAATTATTGCTGCTGTCATCAAGCATAATCATTTATTTCCCAGGGTTATTATACAAATTGCCAACAGTGACCAGTCCGTGTGAAGTTTAAAGTGCTTTTCCAAATTGTCTCTCATTTCCACATCCTCAGGACTTTTTTAGAGCACATATTTTTCCTAGTGTGAAAAGTTCCACCCAGCTTTTTAGCTTGGTGGCAAATTTCCAGTAATGCTGAGAATTTTCTGGGAAGAAAATCTTCCCAGTTCTTCCATGCTTTAGTTGCTGGAGTAGGAAAAGAGAAAGTGTTTCTTTCCCACATAAGAAATCATACAATGATAGAACCATAGAAGGGCTTGAAGGTTGGAAGAAACCTCAAAGATCACCATCCCCCTGCCATGGACAGGGCTGCCACCCACCAGATCAGGTTGCCCAGGGCCCAAATCTGCCTGCCTGGAAGGTATATCTGTGGCCACCTGAGCAGGTGCAGAATGCTGACCCAGTGTAAGCTATGTGCACAGGGACCTGCGATTATCCAGTCCTGTGCACATTTCTGGGAGTTAAAGATTTTTTTTACAGATTTAATAAGCCTGAAATTCCCAGCAACAGATGCCAAATTTGATCATCTTGCCAGAGCTGACAATAAAGAGGTTCACACAAACTCAGTGGGAAAGAAAGCAGAGAGAGCAGAGGAGCCATTAGCGTTGGGGCTAGCATGAAGCAATTGCAAGCGGCAGTCAGTAGGGCAGTAAAAGCTAATAAAATCTTGATGTACAAACCAGACTAATCAAAGAGCAGGTCCCGTGTATGTATCTCCACTCTCCTTGGCCTTCACGCAGCAGCCAGTGGGAATAGCTTGATTGCTTCTTTAGATAAATGGATCCCAAGAAAGCAATACCTGAGCATCTCTGTCAACCCACTGGACTGAAACAAGACTTCAAAACTGCTGAAATGAAGCAAACAGCTTCCTCAAGTTTTCAGGCTGTCAGCTCTCAGCAGCGTAGTGATAGAAAAAGCCCTGGGTTGGCTTTAAAGGTCTGAGTCAGCATGGGGGAAGAGAGAGGCTGCCTTTTTCCAGAGCACGCCTTCAGCAAAGGGCAAACAAACAGCGTTGTGCTCTGCCCCACAGAGCAGGGGAGGAGAGTGAGTCTGGATCCAGCCCTTGTCATGCAGATGCAGTGTGGAGCTACCAATGGGGACTTATGCCCAATGTGCCCTGGGGAAAATGGAAGCAGAAGTGGGACTCTCGCCCACATTTTCTATGACCAGACTTCTCCCCAAAGCCAGACTCTGTCTCTGACCACACAGTGAGTAATAAAGGAACATTTTTTATGAAAAACGTATTACAAATGATGTCAAAGCACTCCTGTTGCTGCGCTCCACAAGTGCCACCTCCCTGGCTTCAAGAATGGCAGACTTGATCCTGCAGTGCTCTAAATGAAGAATACAGGCCAGCAGAGTCACATCAGTGCTGGAGTGACAGGAATTGGGCAAAAAAGCTGTGATTTGCAAAGCACTGGCCTATTAGACAGCCTGCATTAATCTGATGGATGCAAAGGGAGAATAGGTAGGAGTTTCTGTAATAAACCTAAGCTAGTAAAGACCCCAAATTCTCATCTGCTATCAGCACCTTTATCTAATTCTTAGGCTGAAGACACCCAGTCCTACCACTCCATCAGATGAACTCCCCCATGTCTGCACTTGAGGGAGATTAGATCACATCTGGGGGTGAGTGGGTCTGCTCCCTCAGGGCTCCAATTACATATTGGGACTGAGACCTGATGGAGGCATCCAGCCCTGCTCCTCCACCAGCAAGGGCAGAATGGGCAGCTTTAATGAGTGCTTTGAACCGAGACTGCTAATCCTGGCAGGGAAACAGTATTAAGTGGCTGAGCATCCAGATCTGGGGTTAACTCTGCTTCCATCTAACTCAAACAGCAAGCCCAAAAGGCAAATGAACAGCAGCTTTTCTGGCTGAAAACACTGTTTTTGTTATTTTTTTGCTGGCTGGTCATATTGCAATAAAGCAGCATATGGCCTGACAGCAGAGACTTTACTACCCAGCAGTGCATGCATACACAGCTGTAGGCAGGCTGCCTGCATGCCAGCATGTACTCTCCCTGGTGGGGAACAATCATAGACCAAACCTTTCTCTGGGGTCATGCTGTCACAGGAGGTGTCAGGAGGTACTCTGCTGGCATCAGTGGCTTTCTGCAGGTGCATAAGCAGCCTCCTTGTACAAAGGCAGAAATAACTTCTGCAGTGATGGATCAGGCACTTGAAACCTGCACCTCCCAAGCACCACAGAGCAGCAATGATGCATGACTAACACATGATCTCTGGGTTGGCAGGGCAGCCTGCTTGTGCACCAGGCAGGACAGCAGATGCACTTCTGGTCTAGGCACTGCCCTCATTGCAGGTTTCTCAGTCACCTCAAAGCTCTGGTGACTAAGAAGTTCAGAGAGGAGAGGGCAGTCATGGAGTTATTTCTTGTTATTTCTTGTGCCACAGGATGACTCTGGGAGCACAGGTGCTCTTACAGCTCTTGATATTGGTGGTGCAGAGATTAGTCTGACCTCAAACATCAGCTTTATGCTGAGCACTGGGAGATACTGCTCCCTCCAGGTGCCAGCAGTGCCAAGAAGTTTTGTAAGCAATGTTTGTATCTCCCAGCAGAAAGCGCACAGAAGTAGGGCAGCCATATATTTCCTCCAATTTGGCATTCAACTACAGGCAGAGAACAAGCATCATTTCCATGCCAGGCTGGAGGTGTAATGGGAAAGCCATCCAAAGGTGAAAAATGAAGTGGCCCCTGACACATGCAGATACTCCCTCCCACCTACTGCATCCTTCCTCTGCTCCCTGGCATCTCTGTAATATAAACTGTGCTCATTTTGCAGGCTCACTGCAGGTTGAATGGCTGTTTATTGGCCCAGCCTGTACTGCAAACACCTGCAGTCCTTCATCTCCTATGTGGGGCAGCGTTTCCCTACATGCTGCAATATTCAGGCTGCTTGCAAGCCAGTGCAGACTGCAGGTGCTGCAGAAGCACAGGCTTCACTGGTGACTGTCAAAGAATGATGGGGTTCTGGTTACACGCTGGTCAAATGAAACACAGGCTCCTGCATCCTGGGGTGTGATTTAGTAGATTCTGGCTGCAGTTTGAGCCCTGCAGATGAAAGCGTTTGCAACTGTGTGAGCTTGATGGGGAAGCGGATGGGCAATAAGCAAGAAGCATTTCCTGTCAGTGCCTGGTAGTTAAAGCCTTGTTAAAGAAGAGCATTGTGTGGTACATATTTCTAAGAAACATCCATCTTCTCACTTTGCTATGTTTTCTGCTTGCAGATCAGTGTCCTAAGCATGCCTTGCTGATGCTGGAGTCATAGAATGATACAAAAACATAGAAATCCCAAACTGGAAGGGTCCCTCCAGGATCACTGAGCCCAGCTCCTGGCTCCACACTGCACCATCCAACATTCAAATCCTATGTCTGAGTGCATTGTCCAAATTAACTCCGGTGCTCTGGGCCATGTCCTTGGGCAGCCCGTTCCGTGCCCACCGCCCTGTGGTGCAGCACCTGTCCCCAACCCCACAGCCCCTCCCTTGACGCAGCTCCATGCCGTTCCCTCGGGCCCTGTCGCTGTCACGCAGAGCAGAGCTCAGCGCTGCCCTCTGCTCCCTGTAAGGAGCTGCAGCTGACATCAGACCTCCCCTCAGCTCCTCTGCTCTGGGATGAACAAACCAAGGGACCTCAGCTTCTCCTCATACATCTTGCCCTCTAGAGCCTTCACTATCTTGTAGCTCTCCTTTGGACCCTCTCTAATAGCTTTGTGTCCTTTTATATTGTGATATCCAGTGCTGCACACAGTCCTTCAGATGAGGTTGCACCAGCACAGTGCAGAGGAGGACAATCCCTTCCCTCAAACAACTGTCAGTGCAAGCCTGGAGGTATCATTGTCTTTCCACAGTGGACCACCTTCAGATATGTCACGTTGCCACCAGGGATGCCTTCCCTTGATCTTAAAATCATTTAAATGAAGTCTCGTTATCAAAAGACTATCTGCTTTGAACGAGGTTTTTTTCTTTAACATATGTTACTCTTTGTAGTTGTCCTATCTTGATACAGCAGCCTTGTTTTTTGTAATATTTAACTGCAGCCTGTGTGAGTTGCCTGTGCTCTTATTTTGTCTCCTGGTATGCCACACTTCCTCACATGAGTATCAACTCACAGTGAGAGTAGACTTTTTTTAGTATCTTGAGTATTTGCTTTGTTTTGATTGCATTAGCTCCTAGAAGGACCCTGCTATTTTAGCAGCCTCTAAGTAAATAGCAGTGGAAGCAGGGACAGGTACTCTGGGAGGAATACAGTGATGTTGCTTGTCTGTGTGGAAATGGTGTCAAGAAGACCAAGGCTCAACTGAAATGGGATTTGGCAAGAGGTGCAAAGAAAAATAAGAAAGGCTTCTGCAAGCACGGGACAGACCTTTTATCAGGTTCTGTTTTGATAGGACAAGTGGAAATGGTTCCAAACTAAGAGAGGATATTTAAATTGGATATAAGAATGAAGTGTTTTACAATAACGGTGATGAGACTCTGGAACAGGTTACCCAGAAAGGTGGTGGATGCCTCAGTCTTGGAGACACTCAAGGTCAGGCTGGAGGGGTCTCCAAGTAACCTAACCTAGCTGTATGTGTCCCTGTTCATTGCAGAGGAGTTGGACTAGGTGACTTTTAAAGGTCCCTTCCAACTCAAATGATACTATGATGATTCTTCGAATTTGTTCATCTTCAAAACAAAATGCTTCTTAGATATAGACTGGCATAACTGATGAGCAAAATGATGCTGTCACTGTGTCTTGATTTGACTTTACCATTTAAAATAAATGCATCTGCTTTAGTGAGGCTTGCACAGTTTTTCTGCCAACTCCTTGGTAGGGTTACATAGTGGAGCTTGATTAAAGGAATGTGGATTTCAAAATCATGTTCGTACACATGTTCACTTAAACTGAATTTGAAACATTTAAGTATGCCTGTCTGGATTGCCTTCATGCTAATCAGTCACCGAGGGGAGCTGACACATCATCTGTCCTCTTGCCAGCTAGGAAGAATCACTCACACATTTTGAGTTCAGTATTGGGCAAGACGGCTGTCCATCAAATGTGAATAATAGATTGGAGGAGTTAATGGTCTATTCCAAGATATTTTATGAACAGAAAAATGCCCTACGTTTATAGAATCAATTATTCACTGTGAACAATTCTCCCATTTTTTCTCATTCAAAACACAAGGTAGTTAAATACGTGCCATGATCCTCACTTTTCTAGATTAATGGATCGTAAGGCCAAGGGGGTAATTAAGATCATCTAGGCTGACCTCTATCTTAATACAGGCTAAAAACTCTCTTCTGATTATTTCTGCATGGAGACCATCCTTTCTGCTTGAGCAACAGCACATCTTTTAAGAAGACAGCTAATAATGATTTGAAATCATCATGTGCTACGGAATCTGGTACATCCCTCTAAGCTGTTTGTATAATTAGCTTTGTTTTTATCTTGTTTCTAATCTGAATTTGTCCTGCTTCAGCTTTCAGCCACATGATCTTATTAGATCTCTACATCACTAGATTAGAGACCTGTTTGTCATCAGAAACCCCTTTCATAATGGTGTTTATGAGACACCTTTTATCTGCTCTGAATAAGCTAGCAACATAAACTTCGTTGGCCTTTTACTATACAGACAGCTGTCTGATCTCAGATTATTATTGCAGCTTCCATCTAAATGTTTACTGGCCTTTGCTTTTATGAGGCAAGCACAAAATTTCCTTAGAACTGCCAATAACCATAGCTGGCAATTCCCTTCGTGGGGATGGCATCCAGCCTTGCAGAGTACTGAACTAGACATTAGCTTGACAAGAAGGACTCTTTGGGTATACAACTGAAAACTGCTGGTTGCTGAAACTCAGGTGATGGTGGATTGAGATGGTGGATCTGCTGTATTGAAACATGTAAATATTTCACAGCTTAGAATCCCAGTTTCATGAAGCTGCAAAAGAGTGCCAAATTATTTTGGAGAAAGAATTCGACATGCAAGATATCATAATGGTACAAGCAATTTTGTTACCTTACATCTTTAAAAGTGCATAAGGGTAGAGGTTCAGCAAAGGATGAGAAGAGTGAGCACAAAAATGGCCAAAATAACTTCATTCAGTGAGCAATTAAATAGGCCAAACTTTGCCAGCTTGGAAAGCAGTTGACTGAGGAGCAAACATTATGGAACACAACCAAAAATTATGCAGAAAAAGTGAATGGAAATGTCTGCAAATGAAGGCGAGGAGGCTGTCATAGTGCCTGTGCTGCTCTGTTGTGCACACCCCAGGCAAGCCGGCCACTGCTGGAGGCTGGCTCAGTGGCCCTTTGATCATGCCCAGTCCAGCTGTTCTCGCTTTCCTAAAATGTGAAGCATAATTGGGAATTTTATGCAATAGTTTATTACATGCCCCAAAGCCACACAGCTGCCCAATTGAGAGAAAAAACTTACACTGGTAAAAAGAAGCAAGCTAGCTTGAAGTAAGCGAGTGCAGATGAATACAAATGCACATGCACACACACAGGGGAAAAAGAGATAGTAGTGAATACAAATTAGAAGGGTGGAAAACCAGAAAATGTCTTTGTGAAGTGACAGGACATAGGGAAAAACCCAAGGCAAGAGAGCTAATGACTGTTGAACAAAGTTTTTAATGTCTATTAATACTAAAAAATCCTAACAATGATTCTAATCTGTAAAAACATGTTTTTAATGTAGAAATGGTAGATAGATTCAATATACCTAACTGCTCCAAATGTTTTTTGAAAAGTCTGCATGAAGAATTCACCAAGGGTGAAGATGAAATCTGTTCCCATCCAACTTGGCAGTGTGCTAAATGCACTAATAAGCTGGCTGTTTTTAACCAGTAATACTAGTTGCAACCAGAGTTTTAAAGGGGCTGTGTGAGGAGAGCTGTGGACTATTAAACCACGGGGACACTAGAAAAACTTGCTTGTCTGGACATACAGAAGATAAAAATCTTGATAATTATAGGCATGCTAGCCTGACATAAGAAGTGATCCTGAGCAATACTGCAATGTCATTAACAACAAGGCAAAAAACAACAGAAACAACAAAAGGAAAAGAAAACAAAAGAAAACCCCAAAAAACTTCACTCAAAAATAATCAGTTTAGACTCAAGGGAAACAAGTTTTTCAATATCAGCATAGTATCATGTCTGTCTGATGATAGAAATGCTGGGGGCAATGTGTTTCTATTTCTGTAAGGTGTTTGCTACAGTACTGGAAAACTTTTTTATCGAGAGCTACTCAAATGACCATGTCATGGTAAGTGGGACTAAAAATAATTTAGTAAACTGGGCTTAAAACACACTATAATGTGTACACACCTAAAAAAACACACTTAAATGAAGAGCAATCTTCAGTAGGCAACCTGTGCTTTTCAGCCTTTTGTTACACAAATGACCTAAAAGAAAATTTACAAATTTTGCTGGAGATTGAGGAGAGAGGATGGTGAAGAAGGCATCCCACTGAGCTGAATTACTTCTTAAAATGGGAACCTGCAAATATTTCAGTGCAAACAAAATTGAAGCAGTTTGCCTCAGGAGAATGCAAGTAGGCTGCACCTATAGAAAGGTGATGCCCACTGCCTTGAGAATCAGTGGCCCTGGAGGGACTGAAGAGCTGGGGTGCAAAATCAGGTGAACAAAAATCTCCACTCGCTTTTCTACAATGAAAACAGCTGTAGTCATTACTGGTTGTAGGAAAAGGCTTGTTTCTGCTAGCAACATTCTCTTTGCATGCCTAGTTCTGGAAGTGTTAAAGGCATCAGAGGAGATCTACAATGGTGGGAGAGTGTGCTCAGCAATGGAGGAGGTTGGCAACAAGAAGGGTCGAAGTCTGACCTCACTGCAGCCCACACAGCCACACCAAGGCCTCTGGTGACAGAGGCTCCTCAACAAACGCCTTAAAAGGATCCAGTAATTTGTAGCTGAAGTTAGAAAGCTCTGTTTTGAGATAAGATTTACACTTCTCAACACTCACACGCTGAACTGCTTCAGCACTTCAAGCAGTCTTTGGTCACTGTAAACCTTCATTTCAAGAGAACATATCAAGGTCTTTTATTCAGGATATAAACTGGAACAGCAACTTGCACTTTTTTCAGTTTATGAACTTCTATAATATTTCACATGCCTACTGTTCTGTTTATGCTCTGTGACAGAATTTCTAGAAGTGCTCCACGGACCAAATATTTCCTAAGGAGACCAAACTGGGCAACTGGTTTCTTCTGCATACAGAGCCAATGTGTGCAAATGAGTCTGAGCTGGTTTCTCCCTCACTACTTTGTATTGAAAACATCTCTGATGATTTTTATGATTTATTCTAGATAAAAATATGAAACATGGCTGGTGGCAGACTGATTACAATCAAAGAGCTTTATTGTCCAGTCTAATTCCTAACCATCTAAGAAGGCTCTTTGACTTCAGTAAAAGCTGAATTAGTATTTCACCAAGAATGTAATACTAGAATTGGGTTTACAAATTATTGATTAGTTTGATTTTTCTGCTTGGATTGCTAGACAACAATTTTGTCTCACTTATAACCGAAATGAGTGACAAAACCAGGATTCAACTGAGTACAAGAATGAGACGCACAAGAAGTGATCTTCAGTCTCACAGGATTGTTTCTTTCTGCAAAAGCTCACAAAGTGCTTGTTTGTTGTGTGTGTGTTTGCCAAACTGAGAAATTACAGACAATATTGATCTAGGCTCCCAGTTCTTTGAAGGCAAGCTCTGGGTGGAGGCCAAGAAGGCCAACATTTCTATGTGATGCCACTTGGGCTCAATGGGCCATTCTTCAAGAGAACAGCCTCTTAGTGTTTGCACCCACGTGCACTGTGTGGCTGTGGATGAAGCTAACAGGTGGCCATGTTGTCTAGAGACCACCTGGAAGCTGAGGGAAGGGCACTTGCTGTTGACCTGTGATTCTGAGCTCTCTTGCTGAGATGGCAGGTAATCGAAGGGAAGTCTTGAGCCTGTGGGATGGGCAGAGTATAGTGTATGGTGTGTTTGAAGTGCATGGGGGGCTGCAGATTAAAGCTGAAAGATAAACAAGTCATAAGTTTCATTATGAATTTTCTTAAATCCTTTTGATTGGTATTATCTTTTCATATCACTTCATAATTTTGTAAACCAGTAACTGAGATCCTTTTTCTTAAGCTGAATTGATTAGATTTTTGTTTTCTCAGGTAAGCCCTACAGGATTCCACAGTAATTGCTCAGAGGTGACTTCAGACAGGTGAGAAGAAATACCACTTTTCGAGCCCTTCCGGGCAGAGCACTTAGGCTCTTTGTGGAAGGTGATGTTTATGTTAATATGCAATGTTTTGCTATTGGAAAAGGACATATTTACTTTCTGCTAGGGAGAGCTCAGTGTCAGACCTTGTACCAAACATGTTGAAAATGTGAATTTGAAATCTCTTTTCCTCCTTTATAAGCAGTGTAATTCCTATAATAGCATTTGCAAAGCTTATGACTATATCCATTTGTATGGGCTATAATCATGAAAAAGTGGGCCAAAGAAGGGCAAAACACTCCTAGAAATGGATACAGTATGAACAGCTCTGCACAGCCTGTGAGAAAAATGTGGTGGTTGGCAAATTCTTTGCCTCCCGCAGTGCTCCGGGTTCTTGGCTAACCTCAAGCACACATCCATTTCAGCTGCATGTGGAAGGCAGGATTTTGCTCGCATCGGCATTGTCTGACCTCTCCCTTTCTGCTGAATATCTGTGTCCCCTACTGATTGCTCTCTCTGTAAAATAATCCTCCTTAAATTATTTAGTTGCAAATTCTGTCTGCCTCTCGGCTTGTGTTCTAATTCTGGTGAGCGAAATGACCTCAATTAGAAATTCTTGCTTAAACATACAATATCATGGAGATGGTTTCAAGTTGTCTTGTCCCTTCTTCATTTTGTTCAAACTTCATTTTTTATGTTTTTGTTCATCTGCAACTCGTGAACTCCTGTCATTTCCTTCCCTTAAAACAAAACTTACTCAAAGATAATTATTTAATTTGCAAAAAGGAATTAAAAACACCATAATTAAGATTGCAGTTTTCCTTTTTAGTTCTTGAGGGGATAGTATCTGCTCTAATTGTATAATCATACTAAACCAGGCTCCATATAAAGACACATGCATTTTTAATATCAACATAATTTATTTGGTTTCATTAAAAATACTTGTAATTTATGGCAGTAAAAATGAGAGTGGTATTAGGGATATTCATTTTTTAACCTGGAGTCTTTTATTATTGCTCAGGTTACTGTACTAATTGAGGCACACAGCACTGCATGTCTCTTTGCCACTCAGTTTTATTATAATTTCCAAGTACATTTTACACATTATTCTGATGTCAAAATCAGTAATAAAATTGCTCCAGATGCAGTTGTTTCCTGACAGCCAGAGAGGACTGCAGGTTACCAATTCTTGAAAGAAAATCAAATTTCACTCCAGCACCCACTTACTAACAAAATTTTTTTACTTACGTACAAATTATCTGGCACTTAACTCTGAAATTAAATTCTATGTCTCATCGAATATCTTACCACTCTTTTATCTTTTAATTCATTTACAGTAAGCTTCTGGTGCTGTTTCAGTCATTCTTTGCTACCCCTGAGAAAACCAGGGTCCATAGTACTGAATTCTGACATTAACATGAACCATGACCAGGCAGAATGTTTGAGGCAGCCGCTGGCTGTGACATCCACGTGGTCTGGAGTTTATGTGAGAGGAGAATTTGGCTGAATTTTTACCTCATCTTTCCCAAAGACAGCAATTTTGTGGAGGAACCATGTCTATCTGACATGATTTGCCTTTCAAAAAACTCTCCTGACTCATGATTAATAAATAATTCTCTCAGAATGTACAGTTTGTGGTCCAACTGTTTGATCCTCAATCTCCAATATTAACTATAGTTAACTCATACTTGCCTGGTGTTTTCTGTCTGTATCTTACACAAGAGGGTCTTTTGCACATTCATTAATCTCCATAACCTCAAATTTCTGCTCGTTAGTACCCCCACATTCTCTGCAGGCTAACTGTTAGTATGTTTTCCTAACAAATTCAGAGGCAAAGAAAACATTTAGTGCTGCAGTCACTTTTTCCTTCCAAAAGCTCTATTTATTGACCCATTATTTTTCTGCAGTTTTCATTCCTCTGTTATATTGATGGCATTTCCCATTTTTAAATATTTATGTGCTTTTTCCTTGGTTTCTTTTTCCCCCACTTTTCTTTTCATGTCCTACAGTTACTTATATTTCTGCTCACAGACTCCTAGGATTGCTGCACTGCTTTTTTCTGTACCTGCAGTTACACCATGGTTTCTTTACTGGAATACTCCATGTATGGCCGAATTCCACCCCAACAGTATTTGTTGGATTTGGCAGATGAAAATCAAACAAACCACATCTGGCATTGGTTTAATATGCTGATAGATTGCAAACTCATTCTTACATTCACTTCGGATATTTACTGATGTCAAAGGATACCTTTCTTTTTCCTCCCTCCTTACCATTCTCCTTTCTCTTGTAAGACAAGAGAGCCCTATATACTCTGTCTATCCTAAATCACTGCGTGCTGAGCTCTGGACAGTGTTGTTGGCAGCATCTCTCACATCTCATTTGGGTGGCTTTCTTGCTCATGGCTCCAAATACACGTACATTGCTCCTGTTTAAGAAGGCTCAACGAGCAGAAGGCTGCTGCCTTCCGTTCAGCCACCAGAGTGACAAAAAGGCAGCAGGGCCTGACTGGAGCTGCTTAGAATTGTATAATGATAAAATCATTAAGGTTGGAAAGACCACTAAAGTCGTTTAGTCCAACCAGCAACCCATGCCTGTGACCACTCTAGAGCATCTCTCTCAGTGCTACATCTCCATGTTTCTTCAGCACCTCCAGGGATGGTGACTCCACCACCTCCCTGGGCAGCCCGTGCCAATATCTTAGCACTCTTTCTGAGAAGAAATTTTACACAACATCCAACCTGAACCTCCTCTGGCGCAACTTAAGTCCATTGCCTCTTGTCCTATTGCTAGTTTCCTAGGAGAAAGGCCGATCTTTGTCTTTGCAATATGGAAACACGGCATTTGCTGACTCTGGAAGCTGTTCAGATTTGAGCTTTTTCCTGTCTTGTGTAGTTCATCAGTGAAAATCTTAACAAATCATCATTTAATGAGAAAAAGGGATTGATTAAATAAAGTTACTGTGGTAAAATTTCTTAAATTAAAAAAAAAAGTATTTGCAGAAAAAAAGGAGAAGAACTATTTCAAGCTCAGTGAAATGAGCATGACTTTGCTCTGTTTTGTAAAACAAAGTCTCTGATTTTCTATCGTTTCTAGAAGTATTCAGGAAGAAAGCTGATGAGAGAAGGTTCATCATGAAAAAGTGTTCTCTATGGCCAAAACATATGTAGGTTTTCTTGCTGTCCGCAAATTCAGAAAGTTGTCTGAGATGACATGAGTGTGCAGCCTGTGGTGCATGACTTCTGCAGAATTACCTGGCAGGTTTGTTATCAGTGTAAACTTATTATGCAGATAAGTGGAGAGATAGCAGAACTTGTGCCTGGGTACACAACTCTTCTGGACCTTGGTGTTCCCACTGCTGGTTACTGTGTCCTGTACTTGTGAAATCTCCTACTGGCAACAGCATTTCCCATCAATTTTTTCCACCTGTGGGAGGGCAGGAGTGACTAACCAGAGTGAGCTACTTACATCTACTGTCAGTTTTGATATACTTATGGTATTCTGTCATTTTAGTTAGTAGTAGAACTCCAGTGTGTACTGGAGCCCCACTGTGCTGTATGCTGTGAAAGGACAAATCAAAAAGATATTCCTTGCCCTGATTAATTTCCCTTCTTTCCTGCTTTCCTGCTTTCCTTCTTTCCTGCTTTCCTGCTTTCCTCCTTTCCTGCTTTCCGCCTTTCCTCCTTTCTGCCTTTCCTCTTTTCCTCCTTTCCTCCTTTCCTTCTTTTCCTTTGATAAAACTCCTTGCAAAGAATCAAATGAAGTAAGGGAAGAACAATCACCAGAACAATGGCGAAGCTTGGGATGATGGGATCAGGATGTGGACCTTTGCAGCAGTAGCCATTCAAAAGCATGAGGACAGGATTGCTTTAATCAAGTCAAAGCTATAGATGTTGCAACAACAGAGATGTGAGGAGATGTGGAACCAGATAAGATTCTTACTGGGCAATTTCATCATATTCTTTAAGATAAATTATGCAAAATGAATCTCGAAGTCCTTCATAAGCTGGTTATGTCAGAGGTGATTTCTCTTGGGTAGATGTTACACTCATGGCAAGCTGAACCAGTAATGTGGTCTGCAGTGATTAAGCAAGGGATTTCTCAGGATGCTTGACCGAGTGGAGAGCAGAGGAAATATCTTATTTAGAACTATGGGTGTTGAACTGATATCCGAAATGGAACACTGGACATTATTTTAGTCTGGACATTAAGAGATGGAACTGGCATACCCCGTAGATGTAGGAATGATGAGGAATGTGAATTCTACTTGCAAAAGAAACCACCCAGAGACAGAATCAGAGAAGAGTGTGGGACAAAAGGCAGAGCTTTGATGCCAAAAAAGCTGAAGGAAAGGCAAAAAAGACCTCCCAGCTGAAGTGGTGGGGAAAACACATGAAGGGAAGAGAAGGATGTGGTTGCTGGTGTGGGCATGACGGGCAGGCTATGATAAAGGAGGATGAGGTGGATGGAGTCCTGCAGTCTGATACAGAACAGATCAGCACTCACTTGTTGGTATATACCTTTGCTTACCTCTGACCCCAGTGACACCTGCACACCAAAAAGATGCGATGTCCATGTCCTCAGTTCCCGTGTGTGAGGCAAAGAAGTATATTTACAGCTAAGTAGAATAAGCAGACATCAGGGAAAGCAGCATCTCTGGCAGAGATGTGGGTCTGTGTAGGAAGGAGAAAAAGAAAGGAAGAGAAAGGAGGTATTCCCAGCTACTTGGTGCTGGAAAGAGGGAGTGGTAGGAAGCTCTCCCAAAAGCTGAGAGCAGCAGTAGTAATTGAAGGTGGAAATGGTGGAGTCCAAGCATGATGCTGAGGTTCTCAAGTGCATGTGAAACAAGGAACATGAGGAAAACAATGGAAAAAACAATACTATAATTGATAAGGGAAATGCTGAAGCCCACCAAGAGATCAAAAACGTCACTATGAGGTGGGAGAGGAAAGAAAAAAATCCAGAAGATAAGGCACAAGATCATGCCAGCACATCCCCATTCATTTGTGGACAGCAGCCCCTGGTTCCTGTGCTGTGACCAAAAATATCAATTTGCTGCCTTCTCCAAGGACACTGTGCAATGCCAATTCTGGACAAAGATCTTGGCCAGAGGCAGTAGGTGCGTGGATGATGTACAGCCAAAGGCTTTTTGCTATGATCTTGCTCTGTTAATTAACCACCTCTCCCCCAGAGCACATGTGTGAAAGAGTTCATTTTCTAGCTGTTGTATATATTTTTAAATTTTTCACCAATTGCTATTGACACAGGCATGGTTACATTTATATCCAGTTCAGTTTCTCTTCTACATTTCCTCAGATTTGGATTTACACTGCTGCTCTGTGTTGTATGAGATGTGGAGAGACTTTATGAAATATATAGCAGACAGTGTTTGTTAAAAAAAGAGAGAAAAAATGGGAAGTGAATGATTTGGTACAGCAACTCAATAAGCCATGACATATTTTACAAAAAAACAATCGGCAGTCATGTAGTATAACATCACACACTGAGTAGGATTCGTGGCTGTGCATAAGTTACAGCAGTACGTTGACAGATAAAAAGATTAATGAAATCTCCCCTCCCTACTCAGAAAAAAACAGTTCTCACAAATTCTCTCATATCTCCAGTCATTACTGAACTCCCCTTTTCCTTCTCTGTGAACTCAAAAGCTGAGGGTGAGAAAGCTTAGAGGAATGTTGCCAACCTCCAGCTTCATATTTTCTGGCATCAACATGTAATTATCTCTGCAGGAATGTGGCAGGCAAATCTGTTGCTGTACAGTTTTTATATGCAGAGGATGAAATTTCTTGCGCTGATTAGAAGGTGACACCTGAGGTAAGTTGAGGAGTTTCACTGACTTTTAAAATGATTATCTGTGCATCAGCAGTAGCATGTAGGGTGCTCACGATAGGAAATAAAATCGAGCTCCCAGTGGTTACTTTGAGCCTTGGTCCTGGAACTGCAGGGCCAGGAAGGAGCTTCTCCCAGGTAGCTCTGGGAGTCTCAGGGCTGGCAATTGCATCCTATTGAGGACAGAGGTTTTAGATGCCTGTGTGTGTATGGGGTGTGTGAGCCAGGTGGTGGCTGGGCCAGCAAGGTGAGGACTGAGCTGGCCCAAAAGGTCTGGCTTTCCTCTTGCACTGCTTTCCACCTCCAGGCCACTATGATAACACGAGGGACAGTGATGGAAAGAGATGAAATACGAACATGGCACCTGTTGCTTTTCTCTGGACAGGACCCAGCTGCTAGTTGTACAGTTGTTTAAACCCTTCACAGCTGCCCTGTTTGTGGCTCTATGGATTGGCAATTGATTTACTTCTTTTTTTTTTTTCCAATGCAAGAATAAAAATCGAAGTATTGAGAAGATCATAGTTGCATATTTACAAGAGATACACGTGCTGGCAGAAAGAATAGCTACCCAGTCTGCAGTGCCCTCTTTGAGCAGTGCCTTTCTGCCCCCACCCATCTCTCTCCCAGCCCAGGGTCTGTGCCATGCTGTGTCACTGTGCAGATGGGAAGGCAGGGTGGGCTCTTCTGATCTTTGGTGCGTTTACCCAGAAGATGCAGCTGATGAATGATCTTTTGGATACCAGAAAGCAACATCTGCAGCGTGACACACAGTGTCAACATTGCTGGTGTCACACAGAGAAAAGTAGGTGTTCTTTGACAGACAAAACCCAAAAAAGGACAGAACTTCTGAAAGAGACTTTTGTCCAATTTTGGTTTTTGTTGTTTAAAAAATCTGTCTGGTTTATTTGGAAAGCTCTTCCCCTGGTAGACTTTATTTTCTTTTCCTTCTTTCATAAAAAAAAGGGGGTGGGGGGGGAGGGTGGAACGGGGGAGGAATAAAAAAATTAAAATATGAAATAGTATATTTTTCCTCATAGTACAAACCAGAACTGAGTATTTCAATCAATTCCCCTAACTCACAGAGAAACAGAGACATACATGGCTCTTTACAATAAGAAGAGAGTGTAAAAACACTTAGCAAGCTCTTGCCTAGACAAATATAAAGCTGTTAGCCCAAATTTTCCATCTGGGTGGGTCATGCTGTTATTCTGGTGTCAGGGTGGGCTGGATGCCAGAACCATTTCTCTTCTACCTGACTGGATCTCCTGCCTGTGCACAGCCTGTTGCTGTGAATCCCCATGTAACTCCTCAGTTTACTGCACAAGCACAGGCTTTTTGTACTGTGTGCTGCCTGGGGAGGGTGCCTACACCACAACCTCAGGTTTTGTATGAGCACATTGGGTAAACATCTGTCAAAACAGCATTGGGTGAACATCTGGAAGGTTTAGAGTATGCTGAGACTTGACAGACGTCATGGTTTGCTGGGTCCCCTCATCCTTGCGGTTGGTTATGTGTGCTGCCCATGATGTTCTTGCCATTCTGGGGGGCAACAGGAGGTGGCCATCACCAGGGCAGTCAATGCTGCCTGATCCCCACAATCTTCTTTTTGAGAAGTGCCTCCAGACCATACAAACTCCGTGTGCTGCCTACTGTAGATGGCCTGAACAATTCATTCTCGATCATTGCAGTCATTCTCAAGAGAAGAGGTACTGGGAGAAGGCTGTGGGCTGGGTGACAATTCCTGATGACTTGTGTTTGGGCTAAATATGAACTGTCTGTTTGATTTGCAAGACCTCTCCAGGTGCCTCAGGACCTCTCCAGATGACACAAAAAGGTCAAAACAGGAATAATGCAGAGTGATAAGAGTGGAAAAGAGACCACAGCTGTAACTGTCTCGCATGAGCCTCACTTCATGAGCCACTTGAGTTAAGATTTTGATGGTGGATGTTGGGATTTTCTTGCTATTTCTCTAAGGAGTTAGTTGAATAAATAGGCAGTGAGGAAACTGTCCTTGAAGCAGGAGGTGACAGGACAGATGGCACCAAACTGGAGTGGCCAGTAGCATGCAAATTTTCTCTTGGAAGAACAGCAAGGGAAAGAGAAGATGAGGGATGGAGTCAGAGGTATGAGGAAGGGCAGTGACAGTGCAAAACAAGGGTTTAGGATGTGATATGGGAAAGGGCGAAAGGTGGTGCATAAGATCCAGACATGTAGAGGAGAAGGAAGGGTTAAGTTGCCAGGAAAGGAAGGTATCCATTAGACTGATTCATGTGTGTGGTGGCTTGGGGAAGAATTATGATTGTTCTGTGGAGATGCGGATGAGGTGACAGTAACAACCTAGAAAGTGTTTGGCCCAGTATACAAGCTGTGTCCATAAGTTTTAATCACTCTGGAAAACATCTGGCTGGGATTAGCACGTCTATGGCCAGAGCAGCTCCATCCCATTAGGGAGGGAGAGCCAGCTGAGTGGCCATGGGTGGCATACAGGGAAAGGAAGGGATAAAGGCTGAAGCTCATAACACAGAGGCCTCCAGGCAGCACTGTTGCTGGATACTGTTGCCACTGCCACATCAGTGCTTGAAGGTCTTGCTCTTCTTATGGGTTTGTTCACCTACACGGTCTGCAGAGAAAGGGAGAAACAAGCAGCAGTAGCATGTTTTTTGACCCCAATATGGTCTGAGCAGTACTTGAAATTTCAGGGTGCTTGGTGAATGCATGTAGTGGAAACCAGCAAATGGTTTCCATATGTTATTCATGTTCTTATTGTTCATCTGACAGGTGATACCTTTTTTCCACTGAAATGGTATCCCCTCATCGTCAAGCAGTCGGTCTGCAAATGGGAAATGTGGTCTGTTCCAGTTAATTCTGTAATTGCGATCTAACTGCTGACAGAAAGCATTTGGGAAGCTTCTTAAGCAATCCTAATGATTTTACATTGCGTACACCTAGAAGAGCGCTCAGCCTTTCCATCTCCATTGGTGCGTTAACATGTCATGTAATGAAACTATTCAACCGAGATTAGAGGGAAGCGGGAGGAGCAGGCAGTGGGGAATTGGTTAGATACTTGACTGTGTCTTCCTGACACTTGTATTACCAGGGTCACTGAAACAGGCGGAGTGGAGCATGAAATGAGTACATTGCTGTTAATTTGTTAAACAAAACAAGTTGATACTAAGCTGTCTAAAAGAGAGTACATTTATCCAGAAAACAGCTGTTGCAACATCACCCATATATATACAGTGCTATACAGTGGTTTTTGCACCAGGATCTCAAAGCACACCTTGCCTTAAACATTGCAGCTCTCCGTTTGCAGATGGGGGTCAGGATATAGGATTCAGTTGTCCACTGCCAATCCACAACCTGAGAGCAACGCTGGGCCTTGTGCAAGATTACTGTGCTATTTCAGTGGCTGAAATTCATTGGTCACACTACCTCGCTTGCTAAATAAATGAGCAACAAATCATCTACCTAAAAACGCCCCTCTTGTTCAGTGATGTCCATTCATTTCAGACAAGTATTAACATTTCTGCACAGCAGCCACCAAAGATGCCTGTAGATCATTAAATTGCAGTGGAATTAGATGGTAGTTTTAGTTCCCCAACAGAAGCCTCCCCCACGTCCCATTATTAATAGATTTCAAATGTTGAATTTAAGTCAACAAAATTGCAATTGTTTTCCCTATAATCTTCCAGCCAAGGGAGGGAGGATTTACACAGATATTGCTTGGAGTATTTGAGAAAATGTTTGTTTGTGGTTTTCAGTACAGGACTGCAAATTTCCAGCAGAGCTGTCCTGGGTTATTTCACAGTCCTATGCACTGTGGAGGAGGACAACCATCCATAACCTCACAAATACTTTTGCTCCCACAAGTCTCTCCCAGTGGATTCAGAGGACCAAGTGTGTGAGCACCACTAAATACTCACATGGGTTTCAGTATTTTCTATGGAAAGTATGGAAGGGAAAATTCATAGAGAATGGAGTGGTTTCTCAGCTGTGAACAGAAGAAATTGTCTTTCTTTTGTCCGTTCGTTCATTCATTCTCTTCCTTCCTGCCTTTTCACCCTCCTTCACTTCCTTTCCCTTCTTTCCCTCTCTTCTTCAGTGCAGATAAATGAAGATCTGTCACTTCAGAGTTCCTTTGTCCTTTCAGAATGTTCTGAGCAGTGATTCCAAAGTGTCACTGTCTGCTCTTTCAGTCCATAGTTCATCATCCTAACTGTCGCTTTTTTGCTGCAGCCCAGATACTGCAGATGTGGTATTAAGAGAAGAAATCAAGAAAATGGAACAAAAGGAAAAGTGGGAAACCACAAGGGTGTCCACAAAAAGCAAACAAACAAGCAAAAAAAACCAGCCAAAAGTCTCCTCAGCTCTCATGCAGGTGTTCACTTACACACCTTACAGCTTGGCACTGTATTTTGCATTGCTGTGTGATGAACACGCACAGAATTTAAGCTATTCTCAGCACTGGATGCCTGCTGTGGCACAACACCTTAAGTCATGAGTCAATGGATGGAATAACGTGAAGACTAAACTAAAAAAGACACTCGAGATGGAGTTTTGCAGTTGGAAGCCCTAATCAGCCTTTAACTTTAGTCAAATTCAGCACTGAAAGGTGCAACCTGGCATCAGCCCTTCTCAGCACTCTGCAATGTGCCACCAACTCCAGCACCAGAGGAGGAGGCTTGGGCAGAGCCATGAGGGGAGATAGGTAGAAAGCCAAACAGGCAAGAAAGAATCCTGAGAGCTGGAATAATTGCATTAATACCTACAGGTCTAACTGCCTGCTTTTGCTCCCTTTGACATCAGTGGAAAATTTTACTGTGACCTTCAGGAGAAACAGGATCAGGGATGAGAAGATCAGGACAGGGTACAGAATGCTTGGAAATATGATATGAATCCTGTTTTTGATATGCCCATGCAAGGATGTCTGAGTGATTAGATTAGAAGACAAGATTTTAAGGTCCCCTTGACAAGAGAAATGAAACAGAGAAAGCCATGAGGTTAGGAAATGTAGTGATTATCCATTCATCCTACTTATTCCCTTAATGCGTACGGTGCTCAGATTAGTGTTGTGCTTTATATAAACTGATTTTAGTTAGTCTTGATGCTCCAAATACTGCCAGCAAAAAGAATTAAAGATAGCAACACACCGAAAGCCTTTTAAAAGCTTGCTCAGCTGTGAGAAAGAGGGGTTAAGTCCTTGAAATCCTTGATCCAATAAAGTGTTTGAACATACACCCTTATTTTGAGCACGTGAGAGAGTCTTTTGATTTACACTCAGTAGTCCTGGGCCCCTGGCTGGGAAGAACAGCAGTGCACATGTTTGGCTTTCCGCTTGTGCAGTCCTGTGACTTTCCTAAGGAAACTCATGTGTTCAGCAGGACTGGGCTAAAGGGGTTTTCTGGGAGGTGCTCAGTGCTGCAACGGGGCCAGGGCTGGAAAGAAAAATGTCTCTGCTCTGCATCTCTGGCTTGGCCATCACTTCTCTTCTGGCTGTTGAACTCTGTTCAACTACTCGTAGCTTTGGGATAAACCATAACCATTGAGAGAGTTCCTTAGGAAAAAGAAACACAAATTTTCACTCAACATTTTGGCACTCACAGTTCTGGCTTTCAGCAGACATGGAAAAAAGAAGATGTAGCCAAGAAGTTTAGAGTCTTGAAGGAGAAGATACTATAAAAGTGGTTTTAATTCGGCAGGGGTGTTTCAGGAAGCAGAGAGGAAACAACAATTTGGTTTAATTCTGTTCCTCCTGTTAGAATAGCCTCCCCTATATGAGATAACTGATGTGGCTCCTCTCCAAGCTGATAACAGCAGTGCCTGTCTTGTATGCCTTGTTCACATGCTCAGATGAGCAAACTGCCAGATCTGGAGCCAGGAGGGAATTTCCCCTCAGGTCGGATGTTCAGACTTGGTTTTCCCCTCCCCTGCTCTCTCAGAATCAGGGTGATCCACCAGCTGTCTTCCTGGGGCCATTTGTGGGAATAGCTTTCAGGCTTTTACTGCAGGACTGAAGCTCATAGTGGGATTTTGGAGAGATCCACAGGGCAGGGTGAGCCATCCTCCTGCATTCCTTGGGATGCCAGGGGCCTGGGCTCAGTGGCTCCAAAGTGGCCCCTTCCCACCATAGGTTTCTAACATCTAACTAGGCCTAGATCTTGGTGGTGGGAAGTAAG
Organism: Lagopus leucura; assembly: GCF_019238085.1. Taxonomy (NCBI): domain Eukaryota; kingdom Metazoa; phylum Chordata; class Aves; order Galliformes; family Phasianidae; genus Lagopus; species Lagopus leucura. Next base: position 63,589,927 of record NW_024962252.1, on the reverse strand, counting down.
ATCTGCTATGGAGAGTAGCTGCTGGGTGTCTGAGAGTAAATAATACCACAGGAAGGAAAAAGGTGAATACACAACGCGTGTTTTGTTGAGTCATTTTGACAACTGAAATGTCTTCAGATTTACTGCTCATGCATGAATGGAGTTCTCTTCTCAAAGCAAAAGCCAGCTATCTGCACAGGGCACGCCACCACCTCTTTGGTGGGAGCTGAGAAGTGTGAATGCTTTGAGCAACCCACGTGGGGAAGACGTATCTGCCAGCAGGAGGAGGCAGGGATACTAGGGATGGAGGACGGTGGAGCTGTCGGCAGTCCCGTTTCCTTGGGCCTTGCCCAAGCTTCTGCAGTTTGTTTGTACAATAGTAATCCCAAGCACTTCACGTGACAGCTCCCTGGTGATACATTTCAGAAGAGTTACATTGATTTACACTGCTGGAGGCCTTGGCCTGTATTTTCCAAAGGATTTTCCAAAATTTCCTAATGAAAAATACCAGAGTAATCTAATCAGCAGAGGGCTGGGTTACCACAGTCCCTGGGATTGGATGTCCAAAGCTTCTTTTCCCCTGGCTTCCCCCGGGTCAGCCCCAGCCCCAGCACGCTGAGGGTGCAGACAATGTCTGTGGGCACTGGAGCCGTATCTGCGGGGTCTCCCCATCTGTGATGCTCCCATTTGAAAAGCTGTGGTGAACCTCTTGGCAGGCACCAGGTGTAAATATCTTGACATTAATTAACTCCTTCAGCCTCCCTCACCACTCTCCATCTCCTTGTCCAGGGCTTGCTATCTAGACAGGAGAAGGAGAAACAAGGTTCTTGTTTCTATGGAGAAGGGTTGAAGGAGTGGAGAAGGTCTGGTGAATAAACAGAATATAATCTGAACCATACTGTTCATCAGGATTCTGAAGTTTGTCTAAAGGTATTATTAACATATTGACAAGGCTTGTTTATTTTTTCTGTCTTCCTGTTACAGGATTGCAAAACTCTTTTCCAAACAGACTTCTTTCCTGTTACTAAAAGCAGCAGAAGTGCACATTAATATGCACATTAGAGAAATTGGGGTCATATGAAGAAAAAGAACAGCCATCCTCTCTTCCACCTATATATGAACTTCCTCTCCCTTCTGTATTCTTCCCCTGGGGCTCAGACAGTGAGGTTGCTGTGGATTCTGGGTCTGCTGCCATAACTTAAGAGCGTGCATGGACCAAGAGGAGCCAAGATTTGTCTTGTTCAAGGCAAAAGCCCTCCCTTTTTACTTTGTTAGCTGGGAAAGTCTGAAATGCTGAGTTAGGAATATTACCTGCCTCATGCAGTGAGGTTCATTTTAAAATTCACTCCGCTCCCTTGTCCTTGAAGACAGATTCCCATGGGGTTTTGTTGACTAACTCCCTGAAGAGCTGAAAGTTGGCTTTCTATAAATTTAGCATCCTGATTTTACTCTTTGCTTATCTGATATTCCTCAAGAGTGTAAAACCCACCATTGCATGGTCACTGGAGCTCAGGCATCCTCCAATCCTGATGTCACCAATCAGTTCACTCACATTGGTGAGCTACAGGTCCAGCATTGCATATTCCTGATGGAGTTGTCTATTACCTGGCTCAAGAATTTATCCTCAATATGTTCCAGGAGCTTCTTGGATTGCCTATAACTCACCATGCTACTTTTCCAGCAAATGTGAGAGTGATTGAATTCCCCCAGCAGGACAAGAGCCTGCAATCATGACAGCTCCTGTAGCTGGAGAAAGAAGGCTTCATCAACAGGCTCCACTTGATCAGCAACCTGACACCAACCACAAGCCTACCTTTATTGCCTTAATTTCTGACTCTCATCCATAGACTTTAGACTCACTCACAACCATTCTTCAGGGACAACTCTTTGCACTCTATTCCTTTCTTGACACAAAGGGCAACTACATAGAGGTGTACAGCCACTTCAGCTGCTCTGCCAGCTTTGTTGCTTTCTTGGAGGATCCCTCCTTAATTCCTTTGAAGTACTGCCCTTGAGTTTCTTGTTTGCCTTCTCCTATTGCCTCAGCAATCCCAGGCTCATTGTCCTAAGATTTCTCAGGGCAGCAGGTTGAAGGCCTGTAATAGCACCCTGTCCCTCTTTGCTTGTTAGACACACATCTTTTCATGGGCAGGCTCTCTAGATACCCCCTGCCCCCTTCAAACCTAGTTTAAAGCCCTGCCTATGAGCCCTCCTAGCATTTTCTTGGGCCTGAACAAAGCTCACAAGTCAAGAATAGCACATTCCTGAAGCTGAAGCTCACTCAAAAACTGCCTCTGCTCTGTATTCTCATTTTTGTCTGAACTAGATAGTGATTCACCAGCAGACCTGAGGTCTGGTGTTGGCTCCTGCAGATCACAACCAGGGGCGTGAACCTACAGACACAGTGTGGTGGCCCAGGGCTCTCCTCACCACTTGCACTGTGTCCATGTGGTGAGAGAAGGGTCAGACTTGACTGAAGAGGAATTCCATAGGTGAAAGGGGTGCCCAGGGAAGGCATTTGTCAGGCTGGAGCAGAAGTTAACAACAGACGCTGTACCTAACGTGGGTGGGAGGATTTTCTATCTGAGGTTGGCAAGGGTACACTAATGACTATCATCAGAATTAGGTAACAGCGCGCTTCCATGTAGGGTTGCCTAACTCTCTTGCTGTGCTTTCAAGCTGAACATATGTTTTCAATTATTAACATGATTAATGGGAATGAGGTGACTTGAATCCCAATGAGCTCTATCTTGCCATCGCATGCAAAGCCAGCAATATGGTAACAGTTATGCTATGTGGAAATGTGTAATTTCTTTCATTGGAAGGGGTCTTCAGAGTTCTGGGTGCCTACCTCTTAGGAAGTTTAGAAATCCCCTATTAAAACTACTTGCTGTATAAATCGCTGGGCAGCTCTTTAGTACCGTGACCTGCTCACTACCAGTGCCCTAATGGCTCCCACCTCTGCCTCTCCAGCAGCACAGGATATGGAAATGGCTGTGTAGGAGCCAATTCATACAGCCCTGTCCCAGCCTGGTGTGGTTTTTGGTCCCCTCAGGAGGACTGGGAGACATGAAACCATCTTCCATCGTCATCTGGGACAGCCTCCAGAATTCATAAACCTCTTGTTTAGGTAGGACTTTCCAACCATTTTGTGTGGCCTCTAAATCATTTTGTCTGTTTCTGATGGGCAACGTGTACACCATTTTCACTACACCCTGTGTCTTTGGTAAGGTTTAGAATGGGGAATAAGAAAAACAGACTTGGAAATTCTTGTACTGTTTAATACCTCTTCAGCTGCAAAATTCAGAAGTCATCATTGCACTTGGATCATTTTTCTCCCATCAGTTAAGTCCTGGTCTAATTCCTTCTGACATAAATATGTACGTCACTCACCCTAAGTATGAAATTCTCTCTGGAAGGGAGTCATTCAACCCTTTACAAGCAGAAAAATGTTGGGTATAAGAAGTATTGTACAGGATGAGTGTGTTTGCTGAACATCCAAGCCAGAAATTGACAGAGAAACACTATTCAGAATGGCAGAGCAAAGCTGAGTTGTGAGTGCAGGATCTAATAAAGCCAGTGGTCCCACTATCTTATATCTGGAAGTTGAGTAGAAGTTTCTTTTTAAACTTCCCTAAGATAGCTGGAGTTTTAAGTTTGCTTTATCTTGTAGATTCTATTGGTTAAAATGAGGGTCAATTCATACTGTAGCTTTTACATCAGGCACGATACATGTTGGGGATTTCTCCTGTCTGGATGCCTATTTTCTTGTATTCTGTAATGAACACGTTGTCTCCAGGTGTGGTTGAAGATGTTAAAAAGGTTTGGAATTTCAAGGAGAGTAAGCAGGCAGGATGAAGGATGATTTCATAAATCATAATTTCCATGGGAAATGTGACTAAATGTTGCTATACAGTGCAAGCACAGATGGTTTTTGCAGTACCAGCAGCATATGCACATGTGTATGTGCAGATATACAGCATCAGTTACCATCAAGAAGCAGTGTGACTAAATCTTCTTATCTGTTTCGAAAGATTCTCTCTATATATGTATAAATGGGTATATGCACATATTATAAATGATATATCCTTGTCTGTCTCTATGCATACATGTGTGTATGTGTGCATTTTTCTATCAAAGCACTCCTTGTATATTTAGACAGAGTGCATAGCATCGTCAGAGTTGGCTGGTGTGTGATTATTTGTCCCACTGTGCTTCAGATATGTACTTGTTCTTTTCAGATTTATTGACTAGGTTGCATAAAAGGAGTCTTAAATTCAACAAAAGAGGAGTCTGTGCATGCTAGTGCATGTCAGTGTGCGTGTAACAGGCAATGAGCAGCCATACAAAGGTTACGGGAATTTACATGGGGGACAGTGACATAAGGAAAGACAATAAGGCCATCCCATGTGAGCACCTATGGCCACAGTGTTGACCACAATCTGAATACCTGTATGCTAAGGGAAGCTCCACTGTAACCTGTACATTTTCTGTCCTTCTGTGAGTAATTTCACTGTTAGCAAGCCCAAAAACTGTGGTTAGGGGAATGATCTCAGAGTGCTTATGGATGGAATTTCCATGTGTGACTGTAGCTGGGATAATACAAATAAAAACTTGCCTAACAATAACCTGTGAGTTCCCAAACTGTAAAATACTTAAAATTGAATCTCTACTCACTGCAGCTTCGCTTGGGCAAGCTGACATGGAGGGGTCTGCAGTGACACCAGTTTAGCAATGGCATATTTGCAGGGAATGCACTCCCTGCCACCATTAATCAGTGTGTGCAATCACACAGGTGTTGCTGTCAAACAGTACCAATTTTTGGTAATTGGCAAGCATGGTGAGAGGAAGCAAACCCCTGTATTCTATTACCCATCCTCTGAGACATCCAGTTTTGCTGAGGAAGGGATTTTTGAAAACTATTTTTAAGGTCAATTGGAGCCTGAAGAGATTCCTGTTTTCTGAAGCTGCATAATGCACAGCATCTGCGAAAGGGAAGGTGGGGGATCTGCTCCTGCACTGCAGTGTGGGCAGAGGAGGCTCTGCAGAAGGGAGGAGATAGAGACCCCCATGTGCTGGAGCCAGCTCTCTGTATAACCAAAGTGCAGTGCTGGGGCAGTGCTCTCACCAATCACACGGCCTTCTGCCCATGTTTGTGCCAAATGCAGTGAATTTTAACAGTCAGACACTGCTTAACAAGAAAACTTCACTCATGTTGTTTTTATTTATATATTAGTTGTTGTTACTTTCTGCAGATTTCACTTTGTAAGCAGTACTTGAACCTCCCAATTTGAAACATTTAGACCTTCTTTTATAGCTAAGTGTAGACCCTGTACCCCCATTTCAGTAAGGAGCATTTTGATGAATGAATAGACTGAACATTAAAAAAAAAAAAAAAAAAAAAAGGCATTAAAAAGAGCTCACATTTACTTCTGAAGGGACCATGCAGATATGACTAAAATTAGAGATATATTGATAGTAGTAGTGTAAAACTGGCAGTCCTGTGTTTGTTTATAGAGTTAGAATGAAACTGAGAATGCAACATTTATTATGTCTGCATTGCTGTTTTTATGGGTAAAATTAGCCAGCTCAGACAGACGAAAGCATTGCTGTGTTCTGGAAGGTGGTAAAAAATCGTAGCTTTGCTGTTCAAAACTGTGTGTTTAGAACACTGCAGTGAGAGATTCATGTCATATTTTTTAAGCCCATTAAATTTAATTTTTTTTTTGAGAGGTTCATTTGGAGAATGCCCCCAAAACCACTGGCTGCTGATCATGGCCGGGATGGGAAGTATTTGGCACCCAACACTATGAATTACAAACCCCTGTGGGTGCAAATATAAAGGTGCAGTTTCTTGAGAAACACTAAGTTTTCACTTAGTAAATCATCATCAAATCAAAGATTTCAAAAAAAGTTTGTGTTCCTAGTTTGAAGTTGAAGGTTTTGTTTGGGGAATCCCATGGAAACCATTATTATTCTTATTGTTACTATTAAAAGGTAACATAATTTGAGATGGAAACAAAATATTTTAAGTTAAACCAAATATTTCTGGGGAGGATATTTATTTCACAAAAATTCTGATTCATTTTGGTTCACTAAGATCTGACCTCAGATTGAGCAACACACTGAAAAACCAGGCACATCAAGCAGCCATCTTTCAGCTCTGTGTTTCCCCAGTTCGCACAGCCCTCCAGGAATCCTGACACAGCTGGGGCAGCTGTGGCAGACCCTACAAGCATGAGGACTCACCTGTGATGAGTGGATTTTGTCTGACACCTGTTCTGCTAGTGTTTAGCCTCTTTGGAAAGAGCTTGTGGTCTTCCTACTGGAGATCCTAAGTTCACTCTCTTGCCCAAAATGTTTGCCTGGGAGGTGTTGTCCCCTGGTGGAAACGCTTTTTTGAGATACTCATAATCTGGTCTTCCAGGCAGTGGCTTTTATCTGAACAGGGCAGGAAAGTTAGGAATCATCCAAAGGAAATTCTGTGTTGGAAGTGGTGGGGGGTAAAATTCCTCTCTGCAGAGAGATGGAAGACAAGACCCAATAGCAAGTGCAAGAGAGATGACTTTTCCACTTTCTTTCCTTCCTGTGTTTATTTAGCTTGGAGAAGAGAAAGCTACGGACAAACCTCCTTGTAGCCTTCAAGTACTTGAAGGGAGCTTACAAGCAGAAGGGGGAACAACTTTTTACATGATCTGACAGTGATAGGAGAATGGGGAACAGCTTTAAACTAAAAGTGGAGAGAATCAGATTAGATTTGAGGCAGAAATTCTTTACTCACAGAATAATGAGACCCTGGAATAGGCTGCTCAGAGAAACTGCGGATGCTCTATCCCTGGAGGCATTCATCACCAGGCTGGGGCCCTGGGTAGCCTGAGCTGGTGGGTGGAGTCCCTGCCCATGGCAGGGGGTTAGGTCTGGGTATGCTTTAAAGCTTCTTACAGCACAAAGCATTCTGTGATTTTATGGTTCTATCAGTCTATTATTCTATCATTCTATGATTTTTTTTTTTTGCTCTGTCACATGCAGAATAAAGTTCAACTGATTCATAGAAGCACTACTTTGTCCTCTGCAAATCTCACTTCAGTTGTGAAGCACAGTTAACTCTTCTGAGTAAATATTTATTAGATGCTAATAACATGGTTCAGTATTTTTTAAGTGTATCCTCTAAAAAATAAAACTGTACAGAGACCTGGCCAACAAAGAAGTTTCTTATCATTTCCAGTCCTCTTTGTCTCTCTGTTCCTTCAGTACAGGTTTTCTATGGGTGCTTGATGATATGCCCTAAACCTAGTTTAAATGTATTTCATCTAGAGACATTTGTCTATGTGATTCCTGTCTTGATATAGTATTAATAACAACAAGACAATATTTTATTATCACAGCAGCAGGGATGATATGGCCCTGTATTTTCATCCTGATCCCAGCTGTATTTTGTGGGACATCAGCCTCATCTACAGCAGGAGCAAGTCTGAGTCTATTACAATGGCAAGTCACTGGTACTGCCCTTCAAGAATTCCTCGCTGGCTGTGAACACAGCTCTGCTGCCTTGCTGTCTGCAGAGATGTCCCATGCCTTGTGCCACCCTGATCATAGCTGGAGGCCAGCAGCCAAGCCAGAGGATAGCTGCTTACTTGTTCCAATACAGCAGTGCTTCCAGTTACATTAGAAGCTGGGCTGGATCTTCAATGCCTACCCGAAGTAACTGAGATGTCTACTGGTGGCCAGTAGCTTCCAATACAAAGTATTGATTTGGAGTGTGAGGCTGTGCAATAAGACCTGGACAAACTGAAGAGTTGGGCAAAGAGGAGCCTGTTGATTTAATTAGATTTAATGAGAGCAAATGTAGGGTCTTGCACAAGGGAAGAAATAACATCAGTACAGGATAGGGGATGACATGCTGGAGATGAGCTCTGCAGAGAAGGACCTGGATGTTCTGGTGGACAACAGGTTGGGCACGAGCCAGCAGTGTGCCTTTGTGGCCAAGAAGGCCAATGGTTTCGTGGAGTGCATTACAAAGAGTTCTGGGCCCCCCAGTTTAAAAAAGACAGAGATCTCCTAGAAGGAGTCCAGCAGAGGACCACAAAGATGATAAAAGGCCTGGAGCATCTCTCGTATGAGGAAAGGCTGAGTGACCTAGGTGTATGGTAACTGTTGAGTCACTGCCTGAACTGTGGATTGAGCACCTGGGGAAAGGACCCGGTCAGTCCTGGGAGCACAGGTGAAGTCAATTCACCTGTGCAACTGGAAGGGGGTGGAGTCTGGCTGCATCTCTCTTAGACCTCTTTTAAGGGCTGACTGCCCCTGGGAAGAGATTCTGGAGATCCTTTCTTGTTGAAACTTTCTTATGTGAACCTAGAATTTTCAGAAATGGGTGAGTAATCTTTTTCCCTTCATTTACAGCAGCTTTCTATTGTGTTGGTCCTTCTCTTGCCACACATTTGTTGTAATGCCTTTCCCTTTGTGTTGATCTGTCCAATTGCTACACCTGGCTGTGTTCAGCCTGAAGAAAAAAAGACTGAATGGAAGTCTGGCTAATATTTATAAATATTTAAAGGGGGTGGGAAGCAAAATGAGGAGGCCAGCCTTTTCTTGGCGCTGTCTAGCAATAGGATAAGGAGCAATGGCCTAAAACCTGAACAAAGGAAGTTCCGTACAAACATGAAGAGTAACTTCTTTATGGCAAGGGTGACAGAGCACTGGCATAGACTGCCCAGAGAGGTTGTGGAGTCTCCTTTTATGGAGATATTCAAGGCCCATCTGGATGCCTACCTGTGTGACTAACTGCAAAGTACTTGCTTTAACAGGGGGATCAGACTCAGTGATCTCAAGGACACTTTCAACACTGACAATTTTGTATAGCTAATACCAACTGGAGCTCACCTGCTTGGCCATAACCCTAGGCTATTTATCTTGCCCACTACAAAACATTTTATTAGTACAATTTCATCTTTTGTGACTTGCACTTGTTTTCAAAAGAAAAGTACCAATCCATAGAAAAATCTCCTATGTCAGTATCCTGTGCCTAGAAATCCCTTGCTTCACTGCAGCATTTTGGAAAAAACAATAGGCAGGATAACATCTGTGATATTGTTCCATCAAGGCTTTTGTGCCTTCTTACTCATCCAGCCTTTTTATTTTCCCCTAGTCCTCTCTCACAAATAACAAGCAATGCACTGTAAGCAAGCCTCGCTGATCATCAAGATGCAAAGGTTGGGCTGTATGTTAAGGGAAGAATTCAGATATCTTTAATGCTTCACTCACTGTCTCCAGAGCATCATCTATTTGGTCCACAGACCTGCACTATAATCTGCCTGATAACTTATAGACTATTTGACCCATTGCAGTCTCAGATTATTGTTTTTGCTGACTTGGAATAATAGGTATAAAGTAATAGTTGTCTTACCATAAGCCTACAGTGGAAGTGTATTTCACTTTGCTGAAGGCAAAGAGTTGTATCTAAGGGAATCTCACACGTAAGTCATTTCCATGTATTCTTCTGGTTATTCTTCAGATTTTGTTATCATCATTTATTTATTGAACACAGCCACTGTGCAGTTTCCTACATTGTGTAGGAACAGCACACAGTGCTTGACTCTCAGCCAAGTTAAACTAGACTGTTATGCTCTAGTGAGTTTGAATATCACTCCCTTATCTTCAGGGCTTACCATCAAAGGGTTTCACACAACTGTATTAAGTACAACCCTCGTCTTTGTTTCATGTGCTAGTTCTACATTCAAATACCTTTGGGGATCTGGCCCTGCTGAGAAACTGGGACTTAAATCAGCATCAGTGGAAACACCAGGATTTCATTCCTAAACCATGCTGGCCTGGTTTTCCTGTTAGTTTCCCTTTTGTGGTTTTTTTTTTTCTTTATCCCCTTTCTTGTCTGTTGTATCTTAAGAGAATTAAATGACATAAGGCTTCTCTTATTCTTTTGAGCACAAAAGCAAAATTCTCATGGACAGGATTATCACACAATCAGGGCTTTTGGAGATGAGAGTTGTTATCCAAAAAGTCAATCTTCATTACTCTCTTCCTGCCTGGACCCCTGAGCATTGCACGCTGTGGGCTATGGAAGGTCCTGATCTGCACTGGGAACGGTTGTTTCTTCATGAACTCTGTAGAGAGCATCCATGAGGCCAATGCCCTCTACTCTTGGGCATCTGGCAAGCTCTAGGCAAGGATGTGCTGGGTCAGCAGTGAGCTGGTGAAAGGATGTACTGGGGAAGGAGTGCACTCCCTCTGCCATTGTTTTTAGGCAGGATCATTTCTCCTGGGCATCTTCAATACTTGCAATGTTCCGGAGCGAGATGTGATAAGGTGCAGGTATCTAAAAGCTGCCATGATACAATCATTATTGTGAGATCCCTGTTGCTTCTTTCAGTTATTTTACTATGTAATTATGGCTTGTTTGGACATTGTGCAGCTGTTGCAGCATAAAGGTGAGCTACCATTAAGCCCCCATGAATTTATTAGAATCCTAGGCAGATCTTGCAGTCCATACTATGCCCTTCAGAGCTCTGGTCCCACTGTTAAAACTGAACTGACTGAAATCTGGGTGTCAGGTCAGCTGCAGCTGTGGTGTGCCCATAGCTAGAGGGGAAGCTTTCTCCAGCTGCAGGGACATGAGCCAAATCTGGGAGCCGATGGGAAATGTGAGGGCTTCTGTGAGGACAACAGCCAAAAGCAGTAAATATATGAATAAATCAGTAAATGGCTGAGGAAATGTATCCCTGGGTATAGTAAGTAAAGGAAGTAGAAGAAAGAAAAGTATTAGAGTACAGGGCTAGAAGAGAAGTGAAAGAGGCTGAAAGAAGTGGAATTTATTGAGAGTTCATTTTTCTTAAGGGAGGCTGGAAGGGGAAATTAGGGAATGGGAAGAAAGAAGCTGGGGGAAAAAAAAAGCTGTGAAAAGAAGGAAAGAAGAAAGGTACTGAAGGATGTTAAAAATGTTAACCTTTTCTGGGGTGGCTTGAGATCACTTGTGTGCATGTGTGCAGTTGATTTCTCACTGATCTCAGCAGCTTGTTAGGAGCAAGTTAGAGTTTCAGAAGCCTTTTATTTTTCAAATTTAAAGTCTTTTTTGATCTAAAAAGCCTAGTGAAAATGCAGGCAATCACAGTTTTTTCCTTTTTTTTTTTTTTTAATTTCTAAGAAAAAAGAATTACAGCAGTAAAGCTTATACGTTTCATTTTATTACCTCTTGACATTGGTTTGGCTGTCTGTGGGGGCAGAGGAAAAATATTCTCCATCCATAACAGAAGCCCTGCAGGGCGATGCAAGCAGTTGTCCCATCTGTTTACCTGTGCTGGTTGCACACCTGAGGTTGCTATCCAGCTTTATGCTCCGTGCTAATTGCATTGCTGGGGTTCTTAGGGCTGTGAACAAAGTCATTTGTAAAAGCTACTGTGAAGCAGTGCAGATCAGTGTGCATGGTGCTCCTTCCTCCTTCAGCTGTTTCTTATAATTTAAAGTTATCTCGCATGTGGTGATGCTGCACCTCAGTCTGCAGCACATGGCAGAGCAGATTCAGGCAGCAAGTCACTGTCACTCAGCACTTGCACTGCATCCCACAGGTCGGGCTGTGAGTCCCTGAAATACTGCAGCCTCAGGCTTTGTATTCAGTGAGGTAGAGATTAGAGCCTGAGGGTCTCCACAGATAGCTGAGCCCTGGAAAAAAGCGTTCTCTACTTTCCACCACTGTGAGGATAAAAATTCAGGATGACTGGAAGCTATTACAGGTGGAGTCCCAGCTCAGAATTATATCTGAGAGTGACTGGAAAGGAGTTAGTTGTGATTGCTCACTTGTAGCCATGCCACATAGTTGGTAGAGTGTGCAGTGCACTGGGGAGAGCAGGGGGAATGCAAGCCCCCACAGCTCTTACTGTTGGGAAACCCATGTGTGCAAGCAGGGAGCAGAGCAAGATGATAAGAGTGCTTCCTTCTTGCTCACCTAGAGCATGAGAAAGGAAAGGCATCTGATTCCATATTAATAACTACTGAAGAATTGAAGAGACAGAAAAACACCTGCAGCTGAACTTCAGCTGTATGCACCTGCAAATCAAAGCATTTGGATGGAGGTATTGATAAGACAGGTTTGAGAAAGCTGAGAAGATGGGTAAGTGCACTGAGAATGTGTATGTGATCCCTCTTGGAGAAGGGACAACTTTAGTACCGCTTGATCTACTCCTGAAGTCCTTCACTAGCAGAGAGTCCCTAGTCTCTTTTTTTCCAGAAGAATTTTACTTGATGCTATATTTCCTATGTAGGGTTGTTTTCATGCCTGAAAATCCAGTGAGCTGAGTCATTACCAAAGATTGTTAGGCAGCCTTGGATTTTCTGCTGATATCTGACTTAAATCTGTTATTCTGTAGGATCTAGTTGATTCTTTCCTGAAAACTAGGCTAAGGGAGTGATTGTTGTCCTCACTTGAACAGTTCTTCACATATTGGTAAATTATTATCAAACCTCCCTTTAGAGCTTCTGCAAGGATCAATTTAATTATCTGAGCTATTTCTGATTGATCATGTTGCTTAAACCTCTTTTATTCTTGTTGCTCTTATTCAAGCCATGCAGAACTAGATCCAGTTCTCCAGCTGTGTGAGAACCAGTGCCCTGCAGAGCTGAATAATCTCATTGCATATGATGCACATGTAATAATACATCAGTGTGAGATTTTCCTGCTTCGCTCATATTTGCTTTGAGCCCTACCTGTAGTTCTCACATCCTTTTTTGCAGTCTCTTCACCTCTTCCATGATTCTGCGTTTTGTATTTGTACATTTGATCTTTCATTTTACGTGTGCAGTGCTTTGTACAGGTTGTTACTGAATTCCAACTTGCTCATTTTGGGCTATTTCTCTAATGTCTTGAGATCATTTTGTATTCTGATCCCATCTTCTGAAGTGCTTGCATCCACTCCCACCTTCATGTCATCTGCAGATTTTATAAGTGCACTCTCCACTCCATCATCTCTGAAGATGGCAAGAAGATATTGAGCTAGGTAATAAAGCATCCCTTTTTTTAAATCTTGCTAAGATAAATAGTAGGTTAAGATCTGATAAAGAACACTTCAGGGTGGAAAAGCTGTAAGTATATCTTAGTTCTGAGACTTCTAATCTCTGCTTGTGTGGATAGTTCACAGGTGCTACATCCACGAGCAGAGACTGGAAAAAACATAATCCTAATTTTTGTGAAAGGCTTTCTTCTCTTTCTAGCCTAAGTGCAAGTGAAAAGGAATGCTGATATTCAAAAGCATGAAAGGAGTCATACTGTACAGTAAAAGGCAGTCCTAGAAAGAAGTTTAGTATTCTGGGAATACATGGCACTAAAGTACTTGTCAGTGTTGCAGTATTTTGACACATAAGTGGGGCACATCTGAAACCTTATCTTTGCCCTCCACTGCCTAGTGCAAATAATTGGCACAGTGACAGAATTCATCTTGCTCAGGAGTCAAGATGTTACAAGAGTCATCTTTAGCGCAAAAAAAAAAAAAAAAAAAAAAAAAGACAGAAGTATAGCCTTTTTTGAGTCTTATAGCCCTGGGTTGGCAATTGCAGCATCTGTACTTGTGACAAGCCTGAAAGAATTTGTCTCAACACAAAAAATGTACAGTTTCTAACCTTGCACTCGGGGGAGATGTCAAGAAACACTGAATGGAGAGGATACTTTCATTAGCCTTTGGGATGTTGCCAGTGCTCCCAAACTGTTGTCAGCTTTGCCACTCTTCATAAGATTTTCCCATCTGTGTAATCAATTGTCAAGATATATCTCTTTGCTTCCAGAGGATATTCATTCTACCTATACCTGATTGCTATTTTTCCTGTGCGGGGTTGTTTTCGTGCCTGAAATTCCAGTGGAAATAATGAGCTGAAAATATAGTAAATGCCAATTGCATCAGTTTTGTTATTGCTGGTGGTAGTGCTGTTTTTGTTTATTTGTCCTAGTGAAATTAGTGGTTCAGAATGGTGCTAGATTAGCAGCCTCTATACTGGTGTCTTTTCAGTAGAGCAGATACAGGATCTGTGCAGGCTTTACTAAAGGCGTCAGCAAGACTGAGAGCAGCATACATTCTTAGTTGTATCTTTGCGACAACTAACAATGGGGGAGCCTACTGCAAGTGCAAACATTGCTCATAACGTGCTGTAGGATCTGATCCACCACAAATGGCCTAACATAAGTCCATTTCACAGCTCTCTGAGTGCTTCCTGAGGAAGGCAAAGGAAAATCTTTGTAGGAAGGATTAGATTAGAAGGTGGTGACTGGTTGCATGCTATGAAGAGACCTTGACTCAGATAACTAATTTATTCAGACTTGCCTCAGCTCTTGGTAGCGTCACTTTTCACTGGGAGTTCAGAATAGAAGCACAACTGTAGTAGGCTATCTTACATTGGAGAGGTCTCTCTGTGAAGAGTTCATTCCCATGGAATCAACACAAGTCTAGAAGAAGTAACTCCTGCATATGATGAATCTCAGTGCAGACCTATCATGTCTCTATAAATGTGAGCCCTTTTATTTTGCATTTATTTGGCTGTCAGAAGCATACTGGCTACTCTGAGACATTTACTAAGTACTGCCTCGTTCCCAATAGAGCTCTGTTTCCTTGGCTGGGACAGTGGGCTGCAGGAGTCAGAGGATCACAGTGTGACTAAGGTTGCAAGGGACCTCTGTAGGTGATCTGGTCCAACTGTTTGAGCAGGGACTCTCAGAGCAGGCTGCCCAGACTCAAGTCCAGGTGGCTTGTGAAGATCTCCATGGAGGTGACTCCACAGCTTCTCTCTCCTTAGCAAACTGTGCTGGTGCTCTGTCACCTGCATGCTAAAGAATCTTGTCAGGACTACTGGCATTTTATTTCAAGCCTTCTTTTCTGTGCACTATCTTTGTACAATTTTTCAAGAACTGAAAGAATGACATGTGCAGGCTGACCCCGATGAGCATCTGAGATCTGAATCTGTTCATGTCTTCCAAATGCAGACATCTTTCCTCTCTCTCTTTGTCAGCCATTATATGAGCTCATTGCTGACCAAATCCAGCAACTAAAGTACCAGTGGGATTCTGAGCTAATTTGGTGTCCCATCAAACTCTTTGATACAGCTATGCAACAGCTCAATGTTTTTAGTGAGTAGAGTTAAAAAAAGAAAAAAAAAAAAAAATTACAAAAAACAACCTGTTCTTCTGGGTGTATTGGGCCTGCTGATGTTTTCTTGGCTTTTAGAACAGAAAATCTAACTAAAATAATAACCACATGAACTACCTCATTTTTTCCTATTTATTATTGTTACTCAAGCACATGGTATGCCTTAAGGTAAGCTAGCCAAGAAAGCAGTGTAGACAAACTGAGAGCAAGCAAACACTATAGAGAAGCCAGCACAGAGCATCATGGTCCAACCCAGGGAAACTCCAGCTGCTGGGTTAATTATTGTTATTTAGTCACATGCCAGAGAGCATGTGATTAATTGCAGCAAGAAAATGCACTGCCCTTCACTGACTTTAAAAGAATTCCGCCTGCCAAGAAGAAAGATGAAATCTGTGGAGTTAATAAGCTGAAACATTAAAAAGGAAGAGAGAGATAAAATTTGATAGTGGTTCTGCAGCAGGTGAGGCTTCCCAACTGCATACAGCTCTGCAAAGAGTAGGAAAACCCCAGTGCCCAAGCACAGGGAATATTGCTTCTGTTCTGGCTGAAGTCCTCTTGCAGTGCCTTGACAGAGCTTTGTGAAAGTGTGGGAGCACAGGGAGTTACTTCTGAAGTACAGGGTTTGTCTGTGGTATGTAGATGTGTGCCTGGCTAGCGTGCTGTGACAGGAACATCTTCCTGATGGGATCCTTGCCTTCAGGTGTGGCAATGCACACAGCTTCCTGCCTGCTCTCTGCTCTCATCAGCAGGAGCCCCAGGTCTGACCTGCCTCAGGGCAGGTAGCAAGCATGATGCTGAAATGGCAGATGACTCAGATCATGGTTTGGGTAAGACACTGCTCAGCTTGGCAGAGGCTCTGCTGTTTAGAGGTAGAGTTTCAACTATGCTTCGTGTGGCATACAGCTGCCAAAGTCAATACTGCATGTGCACCATTTGTCTCTTCTGTCCTGCTGCACCTCTGCAGGCACATTAGTGTGCCTAGGCAAGTATCTAGTGATCTCTTCTGTAGCAAGGACACAGATTTTTCTGGTTTTACACTGTGCGATGCAGCCAAAGATGTTTGTTCCTGTAACATTATTCTGGGACTTCCATACAGAAGGGATCACTCAGACAAGATAATTGAAAAACAAGTATATGATAGAAATGCTGCTTACAAAGCTGGGAAATCAGAAACGGCAGTTTTCTTGTTCAGCATCATAGCATTCCCTATTCCCAGCATTGCAGTAGAGAGCACTTCCTAGAGTGTGGGATTTTCTCCTTCACCAGTGATGGAGAAAGGCTGCAGTGTGTAGCCACATCTCTTGTGCCAGGCTGTCCTAAGTCAGGATATGTTAACATGTGCCCAAGAAGAGGGTGTGTCCTCTCTCTTTTGATGGTCTCCTCCTTTTCTAGCACTCCCTGAGAAAGCTGCTTATTTTTCTCCACTTACACCACTTTCATCCTGTTGCAGAGAAGTGGCCTTCTGCAGAGTTGATGCCCAGTTTCCATCAGTGCATGTGAGACGACAATTAAAGCAGGTATCTCTCTCTCAGACAAAAGATAGAATATTCCTATATAGAAGGAATAATCTTGCCGGAGAACTTCTGCTGCCAAAAGTATTATTTCAGCTGAGGAGGCCTCATTTACACCCGTATGAACAGGAAGATTCTAATTTACAAGTAAAAGTCAAATAATTATCTGGCCATTTCTCCATGCGGTACTTGTCTCTCTCAGTTCAGTAGTTCAGAAAGCCAGATAAAACATTGTATGGTGCTGCAGTTGAACGAGAAAGGAAAAAGATGTAGAATCAGTTCACAAACCTGCAGATCTTATAAAAACATGATGGAATGGTCTTTTATTTTCTGTTTGTCTTGGAAGAAAACACTTTCTTTACCTGAAACTCTTGAAAGACCAAAGGGCATGGAAAATACATGGTGCAATCCTTTTTTCCTCTTTTGAATTATTTTGTGTGATAGATGTTGGGGCCAAGTTCATCGTGGTTCAGAAGTGTTACATAGAGGGTGGATCTGGCTACCACTGTGGGAAGTGGAATGCTGTAGAAGTGATTTCTCATGATTTGTTTCTGAAAACGGAGTGAAACCAACAACGTCTTTCGTGATTTCAGCAGATGATGATAAAGGTTTGAAGATAAAAGGGTTATAAAGGCCACGAAGGGGGGGTCAACTTCCATTGCCTGTGGTGAGTGAGCCCATTTATTGTCTGTTCCAAGATATTGAAAGATTAAATTCAGGAGAAATCAATATATGACTTATACAGAGTATGTGAACTGAAGCAGCTATGAGCATCTCTTCTGTCTTGCACAAAATATGCTCTTACGTGTGATACAGAAGAACCTATGTCATTTGGTATAAAGACTGTGAGATCCAAACACCACATTTCATGAACTGGCAAGTATGCAAAAGAACAGGATAAAGTGACATGTTTATTTTTAATGTGCTGTGGGAAAAGACTACTTCTAATTGCACAATGCAAAATATTCTTGAGCAATATCTGGGAGTACAATCTAGAGTATCGATTAAAAATGAATCACTGGGATTTGTTTGGCTGTGGTTGTAAAAGGAAAAAGTAGGCATGATGCTAGGCCAGGTGTGTGTCACTTGTCAAGCATGGAGAAGCCTTTGGGAATGTGCACCACTGCTGACCATAAGACCATGTAGTGCCCAGGATGAATTGTGTAGGTAGGCTGCTCCAGGCAGCACATCACTTCTGAGGCATGGGCTCTTCTGTGTGCATCTGAGTGGGAGACAACAGTGTGAACATAGAAATATTTCCTCTCATTATTCTTTAAAAAAAATAAAAATAAATATATATATACACGAGCTCTATTCAGCCTGTCTGTTATGGCACCTCTGGAATTACCTTGTCATTGTCAGTGATTAGGGTGCTTCTCCAGGTAGCGGAAAACCTGCTTTCAGTGGCTCTAGCTGAAATCACTTTAACACCTACTATAAAGGAAGCGAAGACAAAGTAAGGAGACATTTTCCACTTTTTTTCCACTCCATTATCCAAATGAAGCTAAGATATTATATAGAAAGGCTTACTCTCACTCCCCTTCTGAAACGTGTAGTCACTGAAGAGAAGCATTTATGGTACCTATGTTAAGTAGTTAAGCATCATCCTCTCCCTGTTGATTGTATAAGAAGGCAAGGTCTGACATCTTGGGAAGCAGGCTGTCTGAATCGCCATTCATTCCACTTTGGATGCTGCAGACAGATAGTCTGAATACAGCTCTGTAACTTCAAATGGGAAGGCCCTACATGGCTTCCTTGCAATCTCAGCTCCCTTCCTACAGATCTTCCTTCATTCCTCTTTCCATTTTGTCTTGTCTTCGTTCTCTCATATCTCATGTGGTGAGCTGGTGTCAGTGCAATTAGCTAGGAAAGATTTTAGTTAAAGAGATGAGTAAAAGCTGCTTCTGGCAGAATGCTTTGAGTTGAGGAAACTTCTTTCCAATTCTCCAGGAATTTTGCTGTCAGCTAGTTTAGCAGCAGTTTCTATGCTTTGCTGTATCATAGACAGCCTCACATTGCTGATCTGGATTATAAGTTTGAACATATAAAATACCAGTTGAGGTTACAGAGACACTGTGTGAAGAGTTCACATCTATTTTTTTCTCAAAACCAGACTACTGTACTATGCATTAGCACTCTGTGTTCACCTGTAGCCTCAGATGCTAGGCTAGTACATAGTCCTATGGCTGCACATCACTGTGACGACAGCATGCTTGAGAGGAGAGGAAGGAATTTCCTGCGCTGTCTCAGACTGTAGATCACTAGTCTTTACCACTCCTGGCAACAACAAGAAATCAAGCGTGATCCTGAGAATTCAGATAAATGCAACAAATGAGGATCGAATTGTCCCAATCAAAGGTGAGGTCGCTGATTCGGCAAGTCTCTCTCCATGGCTGATTCTCACCTGCCTATCATCACCTTTGAGAGATGCTTCTGAGCCATATCACATCTTGAAATCTGATGATCAGCCTCCAGAATGCTGCAAGAGGGGTTTTTTTTTATGTGCTGCTGAAGTTCAATCGGACTCACTAAGTGACTCAGCTTAGGAAGAATAGTTGGCAGTGCATCTGTAGTTTGTACTGGTTGCTGCCATCCTTAGCAGGAGGCCTACCGAAGGCTGAGTTGTTCTTTCTTTGTCTTGTTGTGTTTTAACCCAGCATTCATCTCAGCACCATGGTGCTGTTTGCTATCGCCTCCCACAGTAGAGTGGGGGGGGAGAGAAGTAGAAAAATGGTGAAACTCATGGATTGTTACAAAGACAGTGTAATAGGACATAGAAGGAAAAGGGGATAATAACAATGATAATAATGACAGAAGAATATGCAAGACAAGTGATGCACAAAACAATTGATCACCATGTTTTCACTCTGCACACTCAGTTCCTCAGCAGTGGCAGCTCCTTGGCCAGCTCCTCCAGTTTTATTGTTCCACATGACCCTGTATGATATGGGACATTCCTTTGGCCAGTTTGGGTCAGCTGTCCTGGCTCTGTCCCTCCATCTCCATGTGCATTCCCAGCCTCGTGCTGGCAGTACAGCACCGGAAGCTGGAATGTCCTTACAGCTTAGTGTAAGCCCAGTTCAAAATGCAAAACATAGCAGTGAACCTGCTACCAGAAAGAAAGTTAACTCTATCCTAGCCAAAAAAACAGTTTAGCTTTCACCACCTGCAAGGAAAAAAAAAAGTCTACTTCCTCTGTTCATAAAACAAAAAAGACTGCAAAGGATGTTGAACTTTCAACTTTAATAGAGAAGAAGAACTTCCAAATGCAGATTATTTGCCTTGGAAGAACATGGACTTAAGGTGACACTGTAAACCTCTGCGAGAAAATATGGTGTTTGCTTTATCTGCATCACGTGATGTAATGTATTATTTGATCTCTAGTGGGGAAACAGCATCAAAAAAAAAAAAAAAAAACAACCAAAAACCTTCTTCCAGGGGAAATAGTCATTGCTTATTGATGTCAAAGTCTGCAGAGAGAGAAGTTCAGCTCTAATGGACCTGAAAGTACTCCGGCTTCGCAAGGTGTACTCTTTGGTCAGGCAGGATGACACGCTGTTCTCAAGGTGAAACTTGCATGATACAATGTTTGCTGCTTGGGGTTTTAACAGCTCCAACAGCGTTCTTGGAGGGTAACAAGATTTTCTGGAAGTGAGCCACTCTAGAACACTATTGCCAGCATGTCTGCCTACTCTGGGTAGCATCAGAAGCTGTGCTAAAAAATTAAACAAACATAGTTCTTGTCATCTAAACAGATGGGAAAGGACATGCTGACTCCCATGTCTTTAACGAAGGAGGTAGGCTGTGTCTCATTGTTGCCACTGTGCAGTGAGGAATTGCAAAACACCCACGTAGATTTTTCAGACCTGCTAGCTGCACTTAACCTTTAATCCTGCAAGTACTCAGCCATGAGCATATAATTTCAAACATCTGAGTAGTCCGACTGACTCCGGTGGGAATGTGCACTGAATGAAGTTAAACATTTGCATAAACGTTTGCAGGTTCAGGATCTTTCACTACAAACACAATTCTTTCACTACAAACACAAACTCAGTCAGGCTGAGTATTCAGCTCAAGCTCTCTATGTATTAACAAACCTTTATCCCTGCAGATGTATTTTACATTTCTTGTTAATATGTGGTTTCTCTGTTATAACACGTCTTACATCAGGCTAATGAGTAACCATTTTCTTGAGAGGGAGGGAATAATATACCTTCTGACATAACTGCGTGACTTTGAAAAAATATAATCTGAAATGAATCTGTTATGAACATTAGCTTCTGTATATCAAAAAGATTCAGGCAGCTTGGTCAGAATTTGGGCTTTTAAAAGTGTTTAAAACATATTTTCTGGGTTTTAGACCTGATCTTTACTCCCATCTTTCCAGGGGCAAGACTGTGTGTGTGAGTAAGGGATTGATTTGCTTATTTCTAGAGGGGAGGACTGCTTTCCGTTCTCACTGATGGAGTATTCATTTACCTCCAGGTAGGTCATTTCACTCCAGAAAAGGCTGAGCAATGTTTGTGGTCTTTAGTTACAAGCAGGTGAATGCTAACACCCTGAATTAGCCTCTGATCCTACTTGTGTCTGTTTCTATACCTGCTCTCAAATGTATGTGGTGAAATAACCCCTGGTTTACACCCTAGCTAAGGAGAGCAGGATTTGGCCCATTGAATCTAGGTGCTGCATTACAGATCAAAGAAAAAGTTTTGATGAATCCTTCTGCAAATTTCACCCCTATTTGTACTTTCACATGATTGATCTCCCTTTTGTTTAAAGCACTGTGGTTGATACAGAAGCATTTGAATTCAGTGAATCATTCTAGCAATGCTGCTCTTAAAATATGCTAATATTTTCTTTTGAAATGTGCTAGGAAAAATCGGTTTTAAATGTTTTACATTTTTTTTTTTCTCCTATTCCTTGCTTTAATTGAAGGTTGCCTTTTTTTGTGTGTGTGCGTATCTGACTTGACTTGCTGACTAAACATGTTAGGACTTCTGAGGCAAAGAGGTATGTGCATGCAAATGTGTCGTAATACAACAGGCAGCTTTTCCTAAAGTTAAAGCTATATCATATTTTCCATCCTAAACCTCTATGTTTCCTGTGGTCACTGAAATAAAAGTGCTTCAGAAGGAAATCTTCCGGCTTTGGGCTTTTTCCAAATGTGAATAATTTGGAAGGATTTGAACAGAACTGGTTCAGCCAGTTCAGAATATCAGGAGAGTGGGGGGAAGGAGGGAAGAGGCAAGAAAAAGTGTTTTTTTTTTTTTTTTGGGGTTTTTTTTTTTTTTTTTGAGCTAAATAGATCCTTACAGCATTTCTTGAGCATTTCTGCAACTTTATCAGCAGAAGGCTGAGAAGTGAACTCTGACATGTAAGTAGCCTTCCTTTAAGTAGATGTGCCTTTGCTTGTTCAAGAGGAAATTAGTTTTGATTTGCCTGAGTTATAAGGCTTTGAAAACTGTGATTGAGCATGTGCAGAGGATTATTTCAGTAAGCTTGTGGAGTGTGCAGCTACAGAAGGATTTTCTGTACATGCATGGCTGGCTAATTTTGCTGGAAAGGGAAAAATCTATCTAAGCACATTGCTAAAATCAGTGAAAATACCTGAGGCTTCAGGAGGACCTTTGAAGGCTGTCTCAACATCTTTTAGACTATGAAAAGGGCAAGAAAAGATTCCGTAGGCTTTGCAAGGCATTTGAAGAGTAAGTGGCCTGCAGAATGTGTAAGGTTAAATGGGATTATGGCTCCAGAATTGATTACTTGACATATCCATGTGTGAAGTTTTCTCTGCAGGGCCATAGAAGGAACAGTGTTCTCCCCCCAGCACATCTGCCTGGCGAAGGAGTCCGCACAGCAGTGGGGAAGCTGCTTCGCCATCTCACCTCCAGCTGACAGAGCTGGAGTTTATCAGCATGTTGACAACCCTGGACTGCTGAGACTGCTCCAAATTACACTGGAAACATTGGTAATGAGAATTTAGCCTTTGGAGTGGTGTGTATGTGTGTGCCTTTTTAGATGCAGGTTTTTACAGTTACGGTGCTCACTTGCATCTAACACTCTTTGGATAAATAAAAAAATCCCATCCTAAACATGTGTGTGTCTCCTGGCAGCCCATACTCTCCAGTGTACCTCACTTCAAGGGATGCCAGCTGTTTGATTCCAAAATTTGCGTTCTGCACAAATTGATGCCTCTCTCTATCTCCCTCCAAACACAAGAATCATAGAATGGCTTGGCTTGAAAAGGACTTCAAAGATCATCTAATTTCAATCCCCCTGCCTGCAGGGTTGCCAACCACTACACCAGGCTGCCTAGAGCCGCATCGAGAATCACAATGTTGAGTTTATTTGAAAGAGTCATTTGTTCAGAAGAAAGAAGTGATGTTATTTTATGCTTCCTATGGGAATTACTCAGCTTTGATTTCTTCCTCTGACTTTTCATCCATCCCTCCCCTCCCGTGGGACTGTGGCAGGCAGGAGAGCACACCAGGTGACTTCTGCCTGGGCAGTTCCAGGCCAGACATGGCTCTCTGGAGAGGCAAGTGAGCATCTGTGCAGTTTCTTTGGACTGCTGTATCTTTTCTCTCTAACACAGCAAACTTAGCACCGAGCCCCTGCTGCACCCTGGTATGACTCGCAGTCCAGAGGGTCTCTGCGGCCGTCCGTGCAAACGCACCGGCAGAAGTCTGATAGTGGCGCGAACAGACGGAGCAGAGAAAAGCGGTGCCGGGCCCAAATGGGCGGTGATAAAGCCACCCGTTGAGAAAACTTAGCGAGGCAACGGAGAAAACCTTAAAGCTTAGAATTGCAGCCCTGAGCCGCCCCTTTCCAAGGCGTAGCGAGGACCACCGGACCACCGCCCGCCTAAGGGGCCTCAAGAACAGGAGGAGCGGAGCAGCGAGCATCCCGCCGCCGCCGCCTGGGTCTGTCCGCCGGCCGCCAGGCGCGGCGCGCGTCTCTGAACTCGCGGGGGAGCGGCGGCGGCGGCCCGGCGTGCTGCAACCATGGCGATGCCGACGGCCCCGCCCTTCCCCGCCCCCCGCGGGGCCGGGCGGCGCGGGATTGGTCGGGGGGCGGGCGCTCGCCCTCTGCCCCCTGACCCTGCGCGGCGGCGGTGGCGGCGGGCGCGGCGGCTGCTGCTGCTGCTGGCCGTTTCCTGGTGGCCTGGCGGCGGCGCGGGGGACGATGCGGCGCAGGTCCCGGCTGCTCCTCTGCTTCGCCTTCCTCTGGGTTCTGGGCATCGCTTACTACATGTACTCGGGCGGCAGCGCCGCGCTGGCCGGCGGCGGCGGCGGCAGGAAGGTGAGCGCGAGGCGCCGTGCCCGGCTGCGAGCCCCCGGCGGGCTGCGGGGCGCCCTCGGCGTGTGCGGGGGGGCGCCCTTCCGCGCCGCTCCTCCCCACCCTTTCCCCTTTATTTTTATGTTTCTCCTCCCGCCCCAGCGCGTTCCACGGGGCGGGCGGCTGCTCGGTGGACTTCAGACTGGCTCCCGCCCAACCGCGCTGAGCCACGTCGCGGGCCGGGGGCAGTGGGGCGTCGTTCCCACCCCGGGCATCTCCTTCTTACGTGGGATTCTCCTACCCGCCGGAGAGCCGGGCTGATCGTGGGCCGGGGCTGCGTCGGGCTTTCTCCGCTCATCGTGTTTTATTTTATTTGTTTTAATGGTCCTTTCCCCTTGGTATTGTTCTGGGAGAGCGTTTGGAGGTGGTTTGGTGGTCCGTCGTTGGGAGAAAAAGGGGGAAGTTGAACGCTCCGCCGTTCCCATCGGCGTGGGTCAGAGCGGTGCTATGGTAGGGCGAGGTGCGAGGCAGAGTCTTTCACCCCATAACTCCGCTTGGAATAATGAGTTGTGAATGCGTGGATTTGCATGTGCCTCTCCAAAGTCGGGAGCTTCCGCAAACCCTGCTGCTGCGGTGGCCAAGCCTCTGGAAAGTGAGCTTTCTTGTAAAAGATTTCCCAGGCGAACCCAGAGATGGGCAGAGGGTGAGGAGCAGAGCGCTCCGCGGCTGAGCCGTGCTGTTTGCTAAAAATGGCACTGCTGGCAGGTGAGCCAACTGGTGCTCCTCCAGCACAGCCACGGGGATCTCTGTACGGTTACTTTGATGCAGTGCTGCTCGTCAGTGTGTGTGTTCCGGGCGAAGATCTTGACTGGTTCCTGTACAAGCCATGGGAGCGGAGCTTGCAAGCTGACTTACGGTGTTACTGAGGGGAACAGGGGTCTGGGGAGAGAACCGCTCTCAGGCTGCCTCAGTGCTCTGTTGTGTCCTTTTCTTTGCCCCTTGTGTCTGCGGGACAGTGGCTGTTGACACAGCAGTATGTTGCAGTGTTAAGCTTGTATCCTATATACAGGTTCTCAGAGCAGATACAGTAGCGGAAATAGATGAAGCATGAGATAAAAAGTAAGGCAGTACCCTGAAGCCTCTCTTGAGGAACCACCAGAGTGTGTTTAGAAACTAAAAGCAATCTTACGCTACTGCTGATGCATAATGGGATAACGCAAAGCTATCAAAGGAGCATGTATCCGCAGATAGGGAAATAGATTTTTTAACTCCCAGTATGTTTCATTTTGAGTTCCCAGTCAGATTTGTAGCTGAGCTCAATTCATTTTTACTGCTGGGGAAACGGCAGCATGGAGATGGTGATTTGCACAAGGTCACCTAGAAGACCAGGTGAGAATAAAACAGAAAAGAAACCAGTTTTTCTGAGAACAACTCTAGTGCTTAATCTACTAGAACCTGCTGCTATTCCTTATTGATAGTAGTATGACTTTCTATTATGGGTTGAAGAGATCTACAATCCCTGATGCTTGCTTCAGCCTTGTAACTTGTCATCATTCTGCTAGCAGTTTAATATACCTTACCAGTATGGGTAACTGGAGAGTTTTAGCAAAGATGAGTTTAAAGTAAATGAGATATTCTGTAAGCATGAGCCGAAGCTCAGTGTTGGGCTTAAGAATGTGAAAGCTTAAACTAAGCTTGTGGTAAGGAACAAAATAGGTACTATGGCCATGAGAAACAAGTGGGGAAATTAACAATTATGTGTGGATTGGTGATTGAGGATTCTATTTTCTGTCAGTGAAGCGTAAAATTTAATCCTGGGCCCCAGTGTAGGTTAGCAAATGTAAGTATGGGAAGATGTGTGTAATGTAATAGCTTTTGAATCTCGATAAAAGCCTTATTAACTTAGTGTCAGACCCTGGTACAAAGCAACAGCACAAACTGCCTTAAACTTATGAACAGAAACCCCGCTGTAGTAAATTTCTTGGTTTGTATGACTTCACATAGTTTTCATTGCTTTCCCACTATTTCAATGCAATGAAAACAGGGTTGCTTACAGAAGAGCATCGTTTCTTATAAATTGAAGTGTATGCCATGTTGAGGCTCTAAAATTACAGAAGCCAGAAGGGGATCATTCTTCATTTATGTGAATAAGTAATTTGCATGTTAATTACAGATCTAGTTAGACAAACAGAATGGTTTTTCCATAAGAATGATTTTTTTCCATATTCAGACCTGATGTATTGTCTGGACACCCCGGACTTGTTTGGTATGACACTCTGTGCTGTGAAGACACAGTCAATTCCCATTTCCTTTAAAAGAGATGTAAGTATTTGCCCTTTTCTGGCCTTACACCTGAGAAACAGAGAAGAATGCTTTATTTTTTTTCTTAGTAGAGGTGTGTCAGAGTTGATGTAAGCTTCTACATATTTTGGTTCTTCACTTCTAACATTTCAAGCCATTTGGATGCTCCAGTGTGCAGTATCCTTGACCAAGCATTCAGCCTCTGGGAGCAGTGGTGGGAGCCACAGCCCTGTATGCGCTGCTCTGGCTAGGTAGGCAGAAGGAGCTGAGTGTGCACAAGTGGAGCTACAGCACACAAAGTAGAAGCCATCTCATTAATAAATATGTGGATAATAATAACACTCAGGAGAAATATTTCATGTTTTGGAACTAGGCACAAAGCAGTAGTAGGATGAAATTACTTCTTCCACTTCTGGAATTTAAGGTATGAGACCGCTTTTTCTTTTTTTCTTAAAAGGAAGAGAAGGGGCAAAGTTGAAGCTTTTCATTCAAATGTGCTTAGAGGTGACAGAATCACTTCTCCTTCATATTCTTTTTAATCTCCAATGAAAGTGACTTTAAGCATGAGAACCAGGGGTTCAGCTTGCTCCTTGTCCAGCCAGGTCACTGAGTTGTAGATTGGAAAGAGCAAGTCTGTCTCACTTGTTTAATGGTTAGTGAAATAGTTCCACAGACAGAGTCTGTAACACAGAAGAAAGCAAGTCGCAAGCCCAGCAGTTGTGAGACTGAAAAATGTGGGTTGCTCTTGTGCTCACTTACTGTGCTTTTTATTAAACAGCCTTTGGAGTGGAGACTGGAACTTTCCTTCTTGTGGGCATATTTCTTAACCCACTGCAAATGTAGTCTGTGCTCTGTGTCCCAGAACAAAGTAGAGCAGCTTCTTCAGTATGGTTAGAAATGATGCGTGCCCTCCCAAGCTGGAATCGCCCTGGTGATATCCCCCAGTGATACTGCCCCAGTCTTCAAAGAGTGGTGTGAATCAAAATCGGTGTATTTGGAAATCATTTAACTTGTTTCGGGTTTTGTTTTGCGTCCCTTAACAACTAAGTTCTTCCGCAAATGAGTGACGACTGGGTATGAAACAACAAAACAGCCTGTCCTTCCAAGCATTACAGCAGAAGGCCTGCTGAATGGAGCCCTTCAGGCAGGGTGAAGGAAAGCACCAAACACCTCAATTGCTGCCAAGAGTGAAATCCTCATGGGCGTACCCTGGAGGAGACCTGTAAGCACTGTGTTGTAAGCGGAGGCATTGAGAGGAGATGCCTGCTAGGCAAAGCGGCAGCTAAGCCAATGTTTGGAGTCTTCTGGATTTAGGTACTAAAGCACTGACAAGCTTTGGCTTTTGTTGCTATGTGAAGGTGGTGATCTGTTTTTTTTTTTTTTTTTTCTTTTAATGTAGACCTCTTCCCCCTCCCTCACTGCTGTGCCTCCTCTCACTTTAGAGAAACAGAGTAAAACAGTTACTAGGCAATCAAAGCTGGATAATTTTTGCCATGTTTAAAATTAGAAACCTCTTTTTCATTATATTCCCTCCTCCAAAACCAAACAAAAATTAAAAATAAAAAAAAAAAAAGTGGAAAAAAAAACCAGCTCTGAAACACTTTGGACTAAAGGCCCATTAAGCCTCTGGCTTGCCAGATTTTCTGGGTGCGATAGAATGAGTTGCAGAAATTGGATTGATTTTAGCTGAGCCACAGGGAGGCAGACTGCTCCTGCAGAACTGGTTACAACCCAGTGCGTTGTGCTGCTCTGGGGTTTTTCCTTCAGTTCCCTGGGCTTGTGTGTTTTTGGGGCAGGGAGGAAGCAGTAGTGGTTTTTCTTTTTTTTTTTTTTTTTTTTTTTCTTTTCAGTAGGCTTTTGGTAGTGGCTGTACCATGAAGCTAGCTAAGGTGAAAGAAATTCAAAGGTAAACTATGATATCTGGAGTATGAGATTGACTGAAAGTAAGTAAATCGTTTGGGGAAAGCAGGGAGAAAAGAAAGCAGCTGCTTTCTTTGGGATTTTACAAGGATCCAATTTTACAACTCCTTCCAGCATAAGGGCTGCTTTCTCTTCCTCTTTTCTTCATTTGGAACAGACAAACTATTTCGGTTAGTCTTAAGTGAGGCTCTTAGGTGTACCATTATGTGTGCATAATGACAGGAGAAGGAGAGCTGTGTGTTCGACAGACTTAGTGCACTTGAGTTTCTTTTTGAAGGTTAAAGTAGGAGGAAAAAGGAAGTGTGTTTTAGCTGTAGGTGCATTAGCCAGTTTTTGTCAGAGAATGAAACAGTGGAGTGCAAATTCTTTTGATTGTTTTTCTCACGGCAGGAGAACTCCTTTTTGGAAGGGGATTGAAAGTAACATCACTTCTGTTGTCTGCTTTTGTCTAAGGAAGACATTGCCAGTTTTAATGGCTAAGTATTGAAAGTTTAGTTTATTGCTTCCTTAAGGGTAACTGCAGTGCCTTGTAATGATGCCACATTGAATGTGATTTCCAATATCTCGATCTTAAGACAAATGAAGACACATTGTCATGTGGCATTTGCTTCCTAGGAGGAGCAAGAAGACAGAAAGGGATGTTCTGCTATTTAACAGGTAGCTATTTCCTGTCCCAAAAGTGTTTTTCTGCTATACATAATTCTATAACAACTGTGAAAGCAATGAAATACCTTGGCACTTTGATAAAGCTGTCCTTCTCTTGCTGGAATGTAAAGTCTCTGAAGTTTGTCGTGTGTGTGCTTTCTTAATTTAAAATGTCACTTGGTGAAATTACTGCCTTATCTTTGTAGATTGTTTCTTTCATGAATTTAACTTCAGCTGTGCGGAAAAGACAGCCACCTGCAAACCCTGTGCAGCTTCTTTAGGTCTGTGGTTGCATGAGGCTCTTCCTCGCATCGCCCATGCAATTTGAAATGCTTCCAAACAGAGGTTTTTTGTTGTTTTTTGTTCTCACAGGGCAGTAAGAAGTAAATTCTTAGACATAAGAATGCTGTGTCATCCCTCACAACCTACCCATCAGTGTAGGAACTGATGACTCTGGCTTTGGTTTGGATGCTATCGCCCTTGAACAGTTGATATCTATTTTTGTTGTGTAAACAGAAAGGAAGCAGGACATTAGGGATGATGGAATGGACTGAGGGAGCAAGAGTGACTTTGAGGTTACATGAAACAGAGTAGTTAAGCTGCTTTTCCACTTTTCCTAGCGTTGTAATAGTTAACTGTGCTTCTCTGTGTTATTCCACTGCTGTAGTTTGTTGGTTACTGTGATCTCTGCGTACAAAAGTTTGTAAATTCTAGTAATGATGTCCTTTGAGAGATGGTTAGAAAATTAACTGGAATGTGAACAAAGTGTGCCACGTATCCTACCTTTTTTGTCTACCTGTCAGTCATGCAGTTTGAAATGTGTTGTAAACAAATGTCAGTCATTCTTTCAATGTATTCCTGCTGCTTCCAAAAATATAACTTAAAATGTAACATGGAATGTAATATTTTCTAATATAGAAAGATTACTTCACATTAAGTAAAAGAATGTTCAATATCTATCTCAGTTGTGACTAACAAAATGAAATAGTGATGGCTTGGTCTTGAGACCAATCTAGAACAATAGAACATTGATACATGCTGGAGAACTTCAATCTCTGTCTTCAACATTACATGATAATTCCATGGTTGTTTTTTTTTCCTGAGAAATTTTGATTTTGTTTTTCACTCCTCTTCTCCCCTCTCTTGCTTTCCAGTATGATGTGATATCTAAGAGCTTGTGTGTAACTGATGCTGTTTTATCAGATGATGAGAGGTCAGATAAGAGATTGGATATTATCTGCTAGAAAGCCTGCTCACAATGCTGCTCTGTTGCAGAGAAGAGATGCCTTTGTATCTGTACTGGCTGTCATGAGAGGTTAACTCTAGTTGCATGTCTGGAAACTGTTTCAAAAATAAGACCTATGCATGGCCTAGAAAATGTAGTTTTACTTGATTTTTTTGCAACTACATATATTTTCACGAAGAATTCTATACATGATACCTTGGGATAAAATACATCTATTTGGAAACAAAAAGTTAGGATGCAACTGATCCTGTCAACTCAAGTGATGAATTTAAGCTGCTCAGGTAGTCGGTGCAAATGATAAATATATGCTTGTGTTTTGAAGTTGGTTTGGGCCATTTAAATGTTTTCTTACATAACCTTCTCAGATGGCTGCTCAGTTGTAATGGCACCCATCAGTGTGTAGCCAGGCTGTGTACAACTTTAATGGACTGGACATTGATAGCTTGTTACTAAATGTGATTTTTTTAGTAGGTGCTATTGGAGGAGCAATGCATTGCCAGTATGTTGGCAGTGCCATGTGTTGGCAATAGATTTGAATTCTAAAAATGAATTTGCAGGAAGTAGTGAGACACTCTCATTTTTTTTCTTCAGTAATAGGGAGTTGAATGTCACTGCCTGCATATATTGGGGTGGAGGGAAACAGAATATCAGAGTGGGTGTTGCATAAGGTTGTTCTGTTGTCATCATGAAATTCAAACTGGTGGCATCATCGGGTATATGAATTTTAAGGAGTGCATTCTGTTATGCTGTTTGTTTTGAAGTGAGTGTGTGCTCATCTGTTTTTCCCTTTCTGTGAGCTTCTAAAGAATTAGGGGATGAATTGAGGAGGGAAGATAAATTACTGTGTGTGAGTGGCGCACACCGAGTGCACGCTTACCTGTCATTCATAAGAGTTCACTTGCCAAACAATCTTACCATGAATGAAGCAGGAGTACTTACTGAGTCCTGCAGCAGTTATTAATGATCAAGAAAGCGAAAAATTCAGCATCTGTTTTCTTTCTTAAAGCTGTAACCTATACTTCCCCTGTTGGAATATAGCGCATTTTCTGTGTGGCTTTATGGTAGGTTTTGTAGGAGGGGCTTCTCAGTGTATTAATTTGTTACAAAACAACTTGTTCACGTGATAGCAGTTTGCAGCAGCTGTGTTTGAAGCCTGTCAGCACTTTATTTTTCCAGTTGCTTTTCCATGTGTTTAAACTATTTATTTTCACCACTTTTTATTTTTAGACATTGGGTTTGTTAATTATTAAACATTGGGTGTGTTTATTGTCATTTAAATGAGTTAAAATGCAAACTTGAATCCCTGAACCACCTGGCAGAGAACACCATCTATCTAAAGGAACCATCTATATGAAGAGAGCATCCCTGCCCATAATAATTCTGAGCTCTGCTTATGAAGCTCAAGTGGGAAAAGGAATGAGATAATAAAAGAACATACATCCACAAAAATTACTGTGTGGTATACATCAAAAGCAATCATTTGGATTTGTCATCTTTATAACTACAGTTTCTTATGGAAGAAAGAGCCAATTGAAAAGTTTACAGATTCAACTACTTAGTAACTTTCTGAAGTTGTAAAGTTACCATGCAATGTGGGTGCTCTCTTTAAGGAAAACAGACAGCGCCCAAAGATTCTGCTGAGTTTGGGGATTAGCAAACTGCAGTAGATTGTCCGTACTGAGTAAAGGAGCTGTTTGAAACAAAAAGAACTTAGGGAAAGATTTGTCAAAAGGTTGGCACTGAACTAATGCTATTGTGAACAAATCCTCTAAGAGCCATGACTTGATGAGAAGAAAATGTTTCCTTGTTGTATGAAGTTTCAAATGTTTAACTACCCTGAAAACAATCTGCACAGCTTAAATTACTTTTGGTTACTAAAATAATTTGCTTTAGCTGCCCTGTTGGTTTAAGGATGGTCAGTATGTGGGTATGGGTACGTTACAGCGAGGTGAAATACTAGTTTTTATATAGCTTAACTCTTTTTTTTTTTTTTTTTTTTCCTTAAATGGAAAAGTCTGTTCGCTCAAAGACATGCAGGTTCTCTTAAGACCTCAGTAAGGAAAATTTCCATATTTCATTTGTTAGCTAGCTGCTACCAGCTAATGGTGGATTGGCCTGTATCATTACTGGTCTTTGTTCAAACACTGGGGAATGTCCCTCTCACAAAACCAGTACTGTGGTAAGCAGACCTATCAAAAATGTGGGAGTGATTGGATTACAGTATTTTCTGCTGGAGTATTCCATGAAATGAGGAGTGCATATGTTGTCCAGACAGTGTATTAACTCCTTGTTACGGTGCTCTCCTGTTACAGTGGAATGCTTCAGACCATAGCAGATCATCCATTCAGTCTGCTCGTTTTCTCCTGCATTACCTATTTCTGGAAAACATGTATTCTTTACTCCTCTGACCTGTGCTTGCACAACACAGCATACGTTTGGGTTCTTGCCCTGTTGCTTTGCCAGTAAAATACCACTGACCCAAAAATGAGCCATGCCATTTAGTCTTTATGGACAATTGGTGTTCTAGTATGTTATTACCCAGACACATGGTTAGATGATGCTTTTTTAAGTTTTAATTTAGAAATGTTGGTTTTTTTTGTTCAACTGATGGCAGCATCTAGGTTTCATTTAGAGTCTTTTGTAGGTGATGATGAGGAACAGTAATTGTAGCAAGTGCAGTGCAGTAGCAAGCTGGAGCTTGGTTCTCTTCCTACACTCTCAAGAGCTGTTTTTAATACCTTTTAAATGGATAGATGTCTGTGAAAGAGCCTCTGCCCCATTTGCTAAGCTGTGTCAGGTCATATGTTGCAGATCTTGCTAGTTAAACTAAAAAGGTATTTGCAGTCAGAGAGAAGCGTTTCAACTGAGAGCAGTTGGCAGCAGCCTAGCAAACAGTAGCACTTGTTTGTCTCTTTAGGTTTTGTTCTGAAGCTGATGTGTGAAAAGTAAGGGGAAAGGGAGCTGAGTGGAAGTGTTGATGCCTCTGCTGTGATTGTGAGTTAGAAACACATCAGGACAAATAAGCCTCTACTGATCGAGGGAGGGAAAAAAAATTTCAAGGACTCATCTGCGGTGACTGTCAGGGTTGTGAGAGATGTTGCAGTGATGCATTTTCTTTGGTTAAGGTGCAGTTGTTCAGTTATTCCCAATATCTGAACATTCTCTACTATATAAAAAAAAAAGCAAGAGATTGATCTTAATGCTCATGTTAGCCTAGGCATGAAGTACCTGACTTGATATACAGTGAAAGCTGTTTGCTTAAAAATCCATTTTGGTTACCTACTGTGATAACTAATGCAAATTATAGTGGTGTTCCAGGAAAACATTACTTGCATCCTAGGAACAATAGCTAGAAAGGCAAGGTAACCTCATTCTGTGCTCACTTAGTTCTCTCTCCTATGTGCTTGCCATCTCAAGAGCAAGAGGCTTAAGCAAATCCTAAGTTTTTACATACATGCATGGCCTTGGGGTGTGAGATTTCTTTTTTTAATCTTTCTCTAATGGTTGTAAATGTTTCATATGGGGCCATGATTGTGTCTTTATTGAATGTTTTAAAGTAGTTGTAGTTTTTTTTTTTTTTTTTTAAATTAAGCATGCAGCAAATATTCAAGAAGCAGATTTGCTAAGTTGTCAGTAAAAGTAGTGATTTGTTGAACAGCTCAGCTGTTGCAAACAGTCTCTGACAATATTGGAAAGATCAGTGAAATTCAGGAGTATTTTGACTGTTGTTTGCCTTATAGCACTGTCTGGAGTCCCAGTTCTGTTGTGCGAATGATTGAGTGGTCTTGACAGGTTCTTTCTACTTTGTAAGTTTAAGAAAGGGCTTTTTTCTTATGGTATTTAGACATGGGAGTGAAGCTGCGGTCTTACAGTCAAGATTCTCTTGTGGTCATCTTTTAGGGTTTGTCTTCTGTTCCAAACAACCCTTTCAGTCTATGCATTTCTTGACAAGATGTAGCAGAGAGTTGGCTTGTATGGGATAAAACTCAGGAATGGAACAGACTCCAACAAATGATAATGTCCCAATTTGTACTCAAAGGAAAAAGAATAACTCAAGCCTTTCAGGCTCTGGTATTGAAGTGTGATGTGACCTAGAGCTGCTAAGCTTTGAGGAGATCAAGACTGGACTGCATTGTGGATCTGGGTATGATACTGTGGGTGGCAAGCTATGCAGACAACCATGGATAGTGCCTGATCTTACGTAGCTGATGTTCACCACTTCTGAAACCTTCAGTTCATGCATGTTCAGTTTTGTTTAGGGTTGTGATATTTCGATGTTTATTTCAAATCTGAGCTACAGCTCAGATGCAGGCAATGGTTTTGAAATATTTTGGCATTTGTTCTGATTAACCGTGACTGTGGTTGTCCTCTCATGAAAGCGTTGTCTCAGACAGTTTCCAGTGACAGATTTGGATAAATATGCAACAGAATTGCTGAATTTTGTGCATCTTATAATGACTCCCTCCCAAAATAATAGAAATGCTCTTGGTGTTCCAAAAGTTATTAAAAAAAAAAATAACCACAAAACAACAACACAGAAAAGCAGAAGGCAATTTAGTTATGTTGTTAGATAACTCTTGCAGTATGAGAGTACTTCAGGTGTTACCTCCTTTGAGTACTTTACAATGCCTGAACCAATTGCTCTTCAACTGTATATTATTTTGAAGACATATTTTTTTGTGAATTCCTGCTTGAGTGACTTTAAGTCATGTGAGGATTGATGAAACCATGTAAAGAAATAACAGTTTTAGTAATGAACACAGTTTGTAATGAAAGCTAGTTCATAATGATGAGTAATCGAGGTGTTGGTTGGATGGAAGTTAGTGGGAGTATGATCTTAATATTATTCTATGATTGTCATTTAAAAAAAAATGTACAACTAGCATGACTAAAGGAAATACCTTGTGCTTGAAATGGTAATTTCTGTGAATTAGGACAAATCATTCAAGTACAGCAATTACAGTGAAACCTCCAACCCACCTTCACCCTCCCCCCCCCAAACAAACAAACAAACAAAAAAACCCAGAAGCATTTATTTATATAAGCAAAACAGCTAAAAAGTATCTACAGTTTTCTTCAGTTGTTAATAATTTTTTGTTTTGAGCATCACACACCATGTTCTTACTTTGAGTGCATTGCTAATTTCTAATAACTATATAACTGTTTCACTTTCCTTTAGTAATGTCGTGGTTCTTTGTGAGAACATTGTGACACAAGGTAGATCTTTTCCTAAAAAAATCTTATGCACTTCCTTAGTTAAGATAGGGTTTT